>NC_033625.1:13860110-14067610 GCF_001540865.1 Ananas comosus
CCCCCCCCCTTTTTTTTTTTTTTATTCGCTTCTATATGCCCAGGGTCCACTCGTGTTGTAATAATTCTTCTTAGAAAGTACAGAAGACTATATATAGTACAGAAGACTATATATATCTTTTAATTTTTGTAAATAAAACTATAATGATGTGATTATATTTTTCTATATCTTTTGGTTCACAAACTAATCTCTGGAAGAAACAATTATTGTAGCATTTGTTTAGTTATGAAAATAAGATTTAGGTTATAAATTAATTATTTGTTTAGTTAGACTAGTATATTTTTTTCTATAAGTTAAATTCTACGTGATTAGACTGATTAATGGATAGCTGATCGTTTACAATCTATATTTAATTTCTAAAATAATTATTTCATCTTTTTTGGTTGTGTTGATGCCAAAATTGAAATTAACATGCCGACCTAATACATGTATGAGCCAATAAGGACACGTGGTACACCAGGAGTCGCTAATAAGGCGCCTGAAGGTTTTAGGCGGGAACGATTGAGAAGTGGAGGCATAACTTACATGAGAAGTGAGCGTAACTTCCATAAGGAGTGGGCGTAACTTATACGATTATGGTTACAACCACTCCCCCAACTACTTTCAACCGACCAATAATGTGGGCTGAGAAGACATCACTATAAATAGTAACTTCAAAGCCCGTAATAGGGGTCTTTCTCTCCCCTGAACGAGAAGACCACCGCATTTTCATATCTTTCCTTTCCTGCATTTATTGCTTTCTATGAGTAGTCTAAATGTAATATTTTCTTTTTCGCATTTACTGCTTTCCTAGGAGTAGCTTTTAAGTAGAACCCTAGAGTCTGTCTGCCCCACGGGCATCACTCTGTTGTAAACTATATATTTGCAGAGTCGGTATGCCCTTCGAGTACACTCTATTTTATTAATATATATATATAGGTATTCGGGTCTTCCAGCCGACCAGTGTACTTCTTCCATTTGGCTCTTCTGCCGACATTGATCCCTGTATAGTTCGTACATTCGGCTCATCCAGCCGAACTGATTCAAAAGTAGAGGTTTTCGAACTCGGCTGATCCGATCTCTCATCAGTCGAATCGCTTGATCCAGTCGAAGGGCGCAAACTTCGAGGGTCACAATCCGTAGCCGTTCCTCACCCCGATGCGCTCCCCGAGGACGATCTTTGACTCGGTCGAGGGTCGAAAAATTCGGCAACCAACAATTTTTAGCACGCCCGGTGGGACACTTGTCCAGGTAAATTTGTATTTTCATTTAATACAAACTATGGTTGATGACAATATCATGAATCTCCGCAATCGAGTTGTTCCTCGAACATCCGGGAATTACCAAATCAATAATACTGAAAACGCTGATGAGCCTCGTTGTGCAATATTACCAGCAGAAAATGAAATTAGTGGACAATCGGCTTATAAAGAGACGAGTCTAACTCAGGCACTAGGCCAGATGAGCCGAGTCCTGCAAACTTTAGATCAAAATATCCATCAAAGTACCGCTCGACTAGACGCGGTGCTGGCCGCCATCACGGCCTACAATGAAAATATTGTTCGAATCAGACAGTTATTTATCCGAAATGAGCAACCTTATAGGGGGCAACAGGGGCCCCTAAATGCGTCGGTGCAACAAAATCCTGTCACGCCGGCGGTCTTACAGGCGCAGCCGTAGATGGCACCTTTCCAGGCTGCTTATAGGCCGGCGAATATAAACGTCGACCCGCAGTCAGAGATGGCATCGAATTTACCTCCTTTACCAGCTTACCAGCCCCAAAACGTGGGCGTAAGGGTTGGGGGGCAGGCTCCGAATATGCAAGGAGTTAACCCTATTATACCGAATTTCGGTCTACCGTAAGGACCGAATGTAGTACAAGCACAGGTTCCTTTGCAGGGGAACAATAATAAAATATACGCACGGTTTGAAGAAGCCATCCGAAATACTTTCAGAATTGGCGCAATACCGGCAATGCGGCCTATGTTTAGATCTCCTTATCCCGCGAACATCGACGTAGAGCATCCGTATCCGGCAAACTGGAAAATGCCGAAGTTTGACAAGTTCTCGGGCGATGAGATCGAGAATACGGTCGAGCATATAACCCAGTTTACGGCCCAATATAGAGAAGCGGCCGCTGACTCATTTTTGAAACTTCGATTATTTAACACATCGTTAACTAAAACGGCGTTTACTTGGTATACAAGTTTATTAGCCAATTCCGTCCAAAATTGGGACGAATTGGAAAGAAAATTTCATGAGCAATTCTATAGGTCGGAGACACAATTATCGGTTGCTGACTTGGCTTTATACCGACAAAAGTCACATGAAACGGTCGAAGAGTATTTGAACCGTTTCAAAATAGCCAAAACCCGGTGCTTTATGAGAATGCCAGAATCAGAGTTCGCCAAAATGGCGTTAAATGGTCTGCATTTTAAGATAAAAGACCATTTTGAAGATAAGTATTTTCCTAACCTATTTGATCTAGGTGTTCGAGTTGCCCAATATGAGCAATTTCGAAAGAAAAGTAAGGACGATCGGCTGCAATGGAGCCGATATAAAAATCAAAACAAAGGCAAGGAGAAATCCTTGACAGAAGAGCAGTCGGTTCAAGAACAGCCGAGCCAATCGAGTGAAAGTAAAGAATCGATTGATAAAGCCAAGGTATATGTGGCTGGTAAGAGCCACTATCTTCAAGGAGAAATCCTTGATAGAAGAACATTCGGTTCAAAAAGAGCCGAACCAATCGAGTAAAAGTGAAAACTCGGCTGACGAAGCCGAGATATATGCGGTTGGGATGATAAAGAGCCGTTTTCTTTAAGCCGACTAAGACTAGCGAAATTAAAGCTTGGATCTCGGATATGCCATTGAGCAGTCGATTTGGCACTAATAGTCATCCGAATGTTCATTTGAAAGACAATTGGAGGGGCATTGTTGATGCCAAAATTGAAATTAACATGCCGACCTAACCCATGTATGAGCCAATAAGGACACGTGGTACACCAGGAGTCAGCAATAAGGCGCCTGAAGGTTTTAGGCGGGAACGGTTTAGAAGTAGAGGCATAACTTTCATGAGAAGTGGGCGTAACTTCTATGAGGAGTGGGCGTAACTTACACGATCATGGTTACAACCACTCCCCAACTATTTTCAACCGACCAATAATGTGGGCTGAGAAGAGATCACTATAAATAGTAACTTCAAAGCCTGTAATAGGAGTCTTTCTCTCCCCTGAACGAGAAGACCACCGCATTTTCATATCTTTCCTTTCCTGCATTTATTGCTTTCTCGGAGTAGTCTAAATGTAATATTTTCTTTTTCGCATTTACTGTTTTCCTAGGAGTAGCTTTTAAGTAGAACCCTAGAGTCTGTCTGCCCCACGGGCATCACTCTGTTGTAAACTACATATTTGCAGAGTCTGTATGTCTTTCGGGCACACTCTATTTTATTAATATATATATATATAGATATTCGGCTCTTTCAGCCGACCAGTTACTGTGTACTTCTTTCATTTGGCTCTTCTGCCGACATTGATCCCTGCATAGTTCGTACATTCGGCTCATCCAGCCGAACCGATTCAAAAGTAGAGATTTTCGAACTCGGCTGATCTGATCCCTCATCAGCCAAATCGCTTGATCCAATCGAAGGGCGCAAACTTCAAGGGTCACAATCCGCAGCCGTTCCTCACCCCGACGCGCTCCCCGAGGAGGATCTTTGACTCGGTCGAGGGTCGAGAAATTCGGCTACCAACAGGTTAAAACAAATTTGCAAGCTAACAAGTAATAAAAGTAAAGATTGACTCAATTTTATTTTGAGAAATGCTAAGTCTACAGTCAAAAAAGATTGTAATCCCTACAATCCTTCATTCAAGGGTTGTAGGATTTTCCAGCCCTTCTTTTGGGTTTTTTGTGTTAAAAAAAAATGAGGCTTAATTTTATTTCACTAGAAACTTCTATGTCAAATAGGATTGCAAAACGAGATATTTAAAAAATCATAGGATGATAAAGTGAAAAATATGCTAAACCATAATATAGTTAAGTACAACTTTTTAAACCATAATGTAGCAAAGTGGAAAAATAAACTAAAATATATGTAGTGTCTCTGGGGTTTAGTTGTCAAACTGACTGCAGCATGTGCGACTTGTCGGCACATCTGTGGAGTATCAGGATGAGCCGGAATCATTTTGGCGTGAAACTGATGCGGAAACGGACTCGACGCTGTGCGAGTTGGAGTTCGAGCACTAAAATCTGCAAAAAGCAGGAGTTTAGTGTTGAGTACCGGTGCCAGGGAGGTGTACCGGTACCCCAGAGAGATTACACGAAGAAGTGTTCTCTGGTTTACGAAACTGGAGCTGAGTACCGGTACCGAGTCGGTGAGTACCGGTACTGGAACTGGGTACCGGTACCGTATTGGTTGGGTACAGGTACACGGCTCTCGTTTTAGCTGGCCGAGTGCGGGGTATCGGTACCACAATTGAGTACCGGTACCCAAGCGGCAAAATTGAGTTGGTGAGGAGTATTTTGGTCTTTTGGATGTTGGGTTTATCCCAACCGACCCCATCTGTATATAGATGGATAGGAGGCTTGGAGAACGAGAAAATCTCCTCTCTCCCTCTCTAGCTTCTCTTCCATTTTTCTTCTGTGAATTGGAGAATCGATCTCGGTTTTGCTCTTCTTTGCTTAGGAGGTTTGTTCGTGCTTCGTCGATTGTTTCTGTGGAAGTTGAGCGAGTGCGGGGTTTCGTCTATCGACTTCTAGCCGACGTTGGACGAGCGTGGAGGTGGGTTGATGTTGCTCGAACACTTCGAAATTCCTCCTACGTTTATAATGTCAGCATGCTTTTATTTGTAGTATAATTCATGTTAGTAGCTCGAATTCTTGGATTTGCAAGTTTCTATATGAAAGCGGAATTTGGAGCGTAAGCTAATGATTTTAGATGAATTTTACATACTGAACTGGGATTTGACTTAGGAGAAAACAATTTAACCTACACTGTCACTTTTTGAAAACTCATTAGATAGCTTCAGAGTTGATTCTAAACATTGTATCACCGTTGTTAGTACATGGTGGATACTTAGATTAGTGTAGGTTGACATTACGCTCGTACTGAGGAGCCGAGCTCGTTTTTACGACAGAGTTAGGCTGTCTTGTACTGTCGAGTGCCGTCGGGACTGACGGTGGACCACAATATTTACATATTGTTTCAGATTGTGCCGAGAGCACGTGAGCTTTGGTTGTTAAACCGGTTTGACCCATTTGCATTGATTATAGCCTATGTGAGCTTGATTGAGCTCGGCAGAGACACGCTTGTATACTCAGTTGGGTCGCGCCCACGAGTGCCACTCCGGAGTGAGGCTTTACTTACGTTGATGTCGCAGCAGTCCTGTTTGGACAGTTTACTTGGACCGGCCACCCCCATGGGTGGTGTACGGTATAGCTTGGATACATATAGGATGGGTCCGTTTGGGCAGTCCTTGTAAGATTGAGTCGGTGTGATGCATATCTATGTCTACAGATAGCCTGTGTTGGTTGACGATAGTATAGTAACATATAGCTGTAGAATTCTTTCCAGCTTTCTTTATTATCCTTTGCATACCTTACTATAGATTTAGTAGGTACGCCGTTGGGGTCGGTGAAGGTACCCACTGAGGACTACTCTGTTTTGCAGTAGTTATCACACACAGTTGTTGTCACCTTTTTGCAGAGCCGTCTGCTGCTGTTGTGGATTCTGACCGAGGCAAGGGAGTTGCGAGCTAGAGCTTTCCCTTCCCTGGTCTTTGCTAGAGGAGCACCCTTCAGAGATAGTTTTGGGGGTTTTTATGTTACGTACCGGTATATTATTGTACTCGCTGGAGCGAGGTTGTTCAGTAATTTCTGTATGTACAGTGAACCCTTTATGTTTTATATATATACATGTTCAGTTTCAGCAGCTCTATATTTCTAGTTGTAGCTATCGCTTCGTATATACGAAAATTTCTATGTATACAGCGGGTCTGTTGGCGTACCCGGAAAAACGTTGTAATTCGGGACGTGACAATGTAGGAGGGCATAATGCAATGTTTTAAGACACAGAGGAACAGAGTAAAAATATAGTATACCATGGGGTGGTATTTGAACTTTTTTTCTTTATTTTATGTGCATTTAGATTTTGAGTGACAAAAAAGTATAGTTCAGTGATTGACCTCTAGTTGGGCAAGTCAATGGACAATTTATGAGAGTCACAATTAGAGGATAAATTGGACAAAAATGTAGTACCGTGATTGACCTGCTATTGGGTAGGTCAAGTCAATGGAAAATTTGTGAGACTCACAATTAAAGAAGTAAATTGGACTAAAATGTAGTGCCGTGATTGACCTGCTACTTCCAATTGGGTAGGTCAAGTCAATGGAAAATTTGTGAGACTCACAATTAAAGAAGTAAATTGGACTAAAATGTAGTGCCGTGATTGACCTGCTACTTCCAATTGGGTAGGTCAAGTCAATGGAAAATTTGTGAGACTCACAATTAAAGAAGTAAATTGGACTAAAATGTAGTACCGTGATTGACCCGCTACTTTCAATTTGGCAGGTCAAGGGAAAATTGCGAGGCTCACACCTAAATGGAGTCAATTTATGTTTTTATGGTGGACTTGACCTCATTTTCTTTTTTTTTTCTTTTTTTTTTCTTTTCTAAAAGAAATGAACAAGATCACGTTTTTTCTTCCTTTTATATGCCCAGGTCCACTGAGTGCCAAGTTTGCGGAATAAAAGAAGTAGAAAACTATAATTACACCATCATAGTCTTATCTACAAAATATATATAAATATATAGAGAGAGAGAGAGAGTTGAGCTAGAATACTATCGATAGCAAATCGATTTTTTTGCCACTCATTTATTTTCAATGATGGAGCCTCCAAATTGATGATCGGCACCGTTGAATATGATCTATATCATTTGAAGTATTTAGAAATCAAATTTCATACATTTTCGATATTGTTCTTTTATCCATCGAGTGGACACAAAAATAAACGGCTGAAAATGAATATTCTCAAAAAAATGATGATAGGAGTCTTGTAATCAAGATCAAAAGTATAGATCTTGTTTTAAATAGTTTAAAGAATTTTCTAACAAAAATTCAATTGATTTGGATATCTTTACACCGTTAAACGAGAAAACGCCTCATATCGACCATTAAAATTACAAAATTTGAAACCCTTTAATCATTAAGCAAATGATATCGAAAAGATTTGAAATTTGATTTCTAAACACTTCAAGTGATATAGATTATGTTCAACGGTGCCGATCGTCAATTTGGATGCTCCATCATTGAAAACAAATGGGTGGCAAAAGAGCTCGTTTGCTATCGATAGTATTCTAGCTTAACTTTATATATATATATATATATAGTCTCTTGTTCTTTCGGAAACAACTTAAAAATGCGGAGACCTTCGTACTTTCGAAAGTACAGTAGATCAATATATATCTTTCAATCTTGTCAATAAAACTATTATAGTGTGGTTATGCTTTTCTATATCTTTTATTTCACAAACTTAACTCTCAAAGAACCAATTATTATAGCATGAGTGGACCCCGGGCATATAGAAGCGAAGAAAACAATGGTCTAGTTCATTTCTTTCAGAAAATAAAAAAAAAATATAAGAATAAAAGAAAATGAGGTCAAATCCAGGATAAAAAGTTAAATTGACTCCCTTTATTTTGAGTCTAACAATTAGAAGTAAGTTGCCACTAAAGTCACCTATATATACTTTTTAGTGGCTAAATTTAAATCTTGCCAGAAAACTAAACATATTTTCTGGTCATTTTAAAGAATTTTCTATGCTTAATGCTCAGAAAGTTAGACTAAATACAATAGTTGTAAAATGCAAAATATTTCTACAAAAATAGTTATTTTATTAATGGCCATTTCTATCAGAATTAAGATAAAATTATAATATAATCCCTGTTAATGATGAAAATGTACGGAGACCACCTTCAAATAAAGACAATTTCGAAATAGCCCCTCTATTTATATATATTTTTTTATGACTAACATCCCTAATTCTAATGTAAATTATATATACTCGAATGGAAATAAAGATCTCAATAAGAGAAGTGTGACAGCTAATAAATCAAGATCCAAAATGGGCCGCCATAATTAGCCCAGCAAGGCCCAAGCTACTGGGCTTCAGAACAGGCCCAAAAGCCCAAACGCAAGACGATGGCCCGATAGCCATTGGGCTTTTTTTACGCTTAATTTGTAAATAAATTCTACGTAAATAAAAGTGTACATACATTGTGGAGTGGGCCGGTATGCTTCTGAAAGCACGGAGCCCTTCGTGCTTCCAAGTTGTTTTCGATGTTCGGACTTTCGAATCGACGATCGGCACCGTTAGAGTTGATTTAGAGTATTTGAAGTACCTAGAAAATAAATTTTGTGATTTTTCGATATCATTTGCCTAGTCATCGAAGGGACTCAAAATTAATAATTTTAACGACCGTGGTGAGCTGTTTGTAAGTTTTAACGGTGTAGAAATATCCAAATCACATGAAATTTTGATAGAAAATTCTTTATACCGTATAAAACAAGATCAATAACTTTGATCTAAAATTTTAATGTCATATCATCATATTTTGTAAGATTTTTATTTTCAGCCGTTGATTTTGAGCCACTTCGATCACTAGGCAAATGATATCGAAAAATCGCAAAATTTATTTTCTAGATATTTCAAATACTCTAGATCAAGTCTAACGGAGCCGATCGTCAATTCGAAAGTCCGAACATCGAAAACAACTTGGAAGCACGGAGCGCTTCGTGCTTCCAAAAGCATACCAGACGCACTCTACATTGTGTACAAAAATATATAAAGAATCTTATATTATAAATACCATTGATTAAATAGTGTAATAGAATAAATCCCAATTTTTCTCTTTCTGATCTTCATGATACTTCACTTAATTTCACGGCTCAAGCACACACGCTCACACATACACATTGAGCTAGAATACTACTGGATAGCAAACGGAATTCGTTGCTACAGATTTATTTTAGATAATATAGTCTCCGAATCAAAAATCGACACCGTTGAATATGATCTAGACCACTTGAGTATTTGGAAATCAAATTTTATATATTTTTTTTCAATATTACTGACTAAATGATCAAAAGATTGCAAAATTTATAATTTTCATGGTAGATATGAGGCGTTTGCTCGTTTAACGGTGCAAAAGAATCCAAATCAATTGAATTTTTATTAAAAATTTTTTAAACTATTTAAAATAAGATCTACACTCTTGGTCTTGATTGTAAAAATCTATCATAACTCTTTGAATGATATTTATTTTCAGCCATTTATTTTTGTGCTCGCATGATGCACAAAAAAATAATATCGAAAAAAATATAAAATTTGATTTCAAGATATTTAAAGTAGTATAAATCATGATTAACGATTTATCGATTTGGAGGTTTCATTATCGAAAATAAATTGGTAGCAACAGAGCTTGTTTGCAATCCATAGTTTTCTAGCTCAACTGTGTGTGTATGTATATATATATATAGAGAGAGAGAAAGAGAGAGAGTCCGGCTACAATACCATCAATAGCATGGAACACTTGGTGCTACCAAGTTTTTCACCGTTAGATCTATCACTTTGACTATTTCCATTCCTTAGATCATACTATTCTACCAACCACCCACTAAACTCTAAAAAGGGACTATTATCATTCTAGCGGCACTTCCCTTAGGGTGCGTTTGGTTCGCATTATGAAAAATTATTAGGAATAAAAGATATCCGGGAATCTTATTCCTATTCATCCTATTACTAAGAATGTGGAATTCCTGTGTTTAGTTCGCACGGTAATATTAATTAGCCATATTATTTAATATTACAAAAAATATACAATTAATTTATTTATTTATTTAATTAATTTTAGATAATGTTACCAAAAGTTTCAACATCTTTTTAGAAAAAAGGGAGAGAAAGAGTATAAGTTAGAGAGAGAGAGCATAATTAAAAAAATAGAAAGAAAAATATAGTTGAAATTAGAGGAAGTGAGAAAGTTGAAATTTTGGAAAGAGAGAGAGAGAGAGAAAGCTTAGTTTAGAGAGAGAAAAAAAATTGAATTTTAGAGAGAAAAATAAGTTTAGAGAGAGATATAAGGTTAGCGTGTAAAGAAAAATAATATCAATTAGCCTGCGGGTAGGAAGAAAAAAAAAGATTAGACATATTATGATTACTTAAATCCATTAATATGAGGATACCCACCCTCCCTCAAGGGAATGAGATTAGTACTTTGGGATGAATCTTATTCCCAAGTGAATCCAATATTACCAACTTGATTACTTAGTGGTTTAGCCAAACACCGTCATATTTTTTATTCCCATTGGATTACTAGGAATCTTTAAAAGATAGCGCGAACCAAACGCACCCTTAATGTAAGAGCCGAAAACCTAATAGCGTAGTAGTCTCTCTCTCTTTCTCTCTCTCTCTCTCTCTCTCTCTATATATATATATAGAGAGAGAGAGAGAGAGAGAGAGAGAGAGAGAGAGAGAGAGAAAGAGAGAGAGAGAGAGAGAGAGAAAGAGAGAGAGAGAGAGAGTTTCATTGGTTCGGGCTTTGGGCTGGTTATGGAAAGCTCAATAAGGCCCTCAATTATTTTGGGTCTAAATTTAATTTTAACCCGAGACCAAAGCTCGGAGTTAATTTTCAAGTACCCAAAGCCCAAGCCAAACAAAGCACGGCCCAACAAGCCCAGTTCCGCTGCTAATAGGAATCAACAGTTAAGGATGCAATTGTCATTTCACTTGTTATTCTGTACTAAATCTCGAATTTGTAGCTCAGTTTAAATGCTAGAGAACAGACAAAAGTACATAGTAGGAATACTTTTGAAAGAGTCTAAATATTTACTGGGGCGCATATATGATTTACAGGGGCCGTTATAATATTTTGAAACTTAGCAGGGTATATACGAAATTAACCCTAGATTAATGCATCTATGGTAGATTCTACTATTTCTATTTAAGTAGTGATGAGCAGTTGCGATTGAGCCTTCAAATTTATTTTGTTATTGCACCTTTTACTTGAGCTTGGCTTGACAATTATACCACACAAACTTAGTTTAAATGTATGCATCCTTTGAAATCCATTTTTTACATATAAGTGTTCTTACAAATTTAACCATCTCCTTATACTCCTAGAACAGACTAGGGGTGTAATAAGGGTCGTGCCGGTGAGCATAGCCTCCATTCAGTCGGGCCAAAACGGGTCAGGGATTGGCCCAGCATGGCCGAGGGGACGGCCTAGCACAGGTCGGTTCCAAATCCAAGTAGGGTCGGGCCCTGTTGGGCTGGATTTCTCATATTCATGGCCCAGTAAAAATATACAAAATTTGGAAATTTTGAAGATTTTATAAAATGTTTATAGAATAATACAAATTTTAATCTTTTAAAAATTTATAAAATTTTAGGCTTGAAACACTACAACAAATTAAGTTATAGGGACACATATTTGGGACACTTTTATGTAAGTGTCCCATTTATACCAAAACTTTTAAAAAATATCTACTAATGCCTAAATATAAAGCCCAATCCAACAAAAAATAAAAGGTTACTCTACTCAACCCACTTCACCCAACCTATTCGGCCTGATTACAAACAGAAAAGAAAAAAAAAGAAAAATCGATTACCTTCTCTCCGTCTCCCCTCACTTAATCTACTGAAATCCTAGACGAAGAGCCCTTCTCTCTCGTCCTCCTCCGCCATCGCAGCCAACGAGATAGAGTTCTAGCGGTTGCTAAATACTTAAAAAAGTATTGGTAAATTAACAGCACTCTTTTTAGGCTATAGCGACACTGTTTAACTGTCACTATATACTTAGCGATCCCACATATAGCAATATTTTTTAAAAATGTCAGTAATTTAGTCAGCAACACTTTTTTTTATCTGTACCGATATTTAAAAACATCGCTATATACCATTTTTGTTGTAGTGAAAGAATTGTTTGCACAAAAAAATATTCTCCCTAGCAATAAAAAATTTGACTGTTGTTTGACTATCGGGAGGGTATTTTGGTCCAATGGACGGGAACTAACCCTTCCCCGAAAGGCCTTGGAGAAAATCCATCCTTACTAGAAAGGCCCCTGGAATGGGCCTATCCTTTGGAGAAGGACAGGCTAGGGCTTCAGGGCTTCGTTATGAGCTCCCAAGGCCCAAGGTCGTGGCTAGATGTGACGAACTCATAGTCCTACATTGAATGGAAAAGAAATTGTGAATGAGAATATAAATATTAGAGACTGCAGTAATAATAAATTGACTTAAATATTTTTTATAGGAGTGTGTGTGTGCGCATGCGCGTGTGTTATGGATAAAGACGTGCCATAGCCTCTATGAAAAGGTTTTATATAAAAAATGTACATGCTAAGTTTTTGGATGGCATATATGAAATTTCAGTTTTGCAATGGTATATTTGTAGATTGTACTGTTCAAGGGCATGTAAGAAGTTTCAGAAGTGTAGCTAGGGAATGGCATAACTTCATATAAGCCGAAAGAATATGGTTCAACCTAACATAACCATGCATAATTACACTCTAGTTATAACGCTAAATACGCTCCAAGTTTCAAACTGATGGATTAATTCTACGAAAAGCCAAATTGTTTATAGTTGAGGGTCTGCGACTAAAGATGTCGTATAGCCTCATCTCATGTCCACCTTGTCCTTGAGCTCTCCTCTAAGTGTCTTACTAGGGCAACTTAATTTAACTTGAATGCGATCCGACCCAACCAGGAGGCCGAATGCCACCTGCGCCAAGTTGCGTATGAGGCAACTTAGTTGCAACTCTTGCATGCGCACAACCAAGTATGAAATTGTAGGGAACTAATTATGGTAGATATGTTAGCTCAGTGGTTGTTACGTAAGTCGCCATATATGAGATCAAGGTTTGGTTCATGGTTGCACTATCTCCAGATGGGAATCGTGCCCTTGACTTCCTAGGTTAAAAAAAATAGCATATCTAGCTACTACTAGGGGTATTTCAGAATAGGGCCATAAGGCATACGCATATATAAAAAAGAAACAGACAAAAAGATAGGTATATACAAATTCTCCTCGTAGGCCAACCACATAAGCAACATTATATTATGTAGTATCTATCTTACGAGCCAGATTCTCCAAAACCCTAATGTTCAGAATTTTTGCACAACAAATATTTTATCGTCTATCTCGAAGATAGTGTGTATAAGGTTACTAAATGATTGTGATTGATTTACTAGCTAAACACAATATGGGAGCATATAATGAAATTGCCGAGAAGCCTTTCATTGTCGAACAAATCTCCTAAAGCATAGAAGATTCTTACGTAGTAGGGTTGTAAGAATCTACACCTATCTTTTGCCGAAACCTCACGAAAAAGGGTCGCATATTATACGAGATTGGTCGTGTAAAATTAGCGAAACTTTCATCAGTCAGAAAATTTTCACACATAGTATAAATAGCGCACAACCATATCAATGATTTCTTAATAGTAAGACACTGTTGATCGGGCCAAGCTTCTATTTAACATTACGGCACGTCCCCCATAATTTTGTCCTTATGAGCTACTAATATGTCAATGCACACAAATAATTTTTTTTAAAAAAAATTTACTTTAATATGTAGATGAAAAAAATTATATAAATTAATTAATGTATATTAAGTTACTTTAATCGATCCTGACCATCTCCAAACACCAAACACTGCTATCATCCGATCACAATCCAAATTGCAACCACGTTCGGCACCGTATCGCGACACGTGTACACTAAAGCGTGTG
Source organism: Ananas comosus (assembly GCF_001540865.1). Lineage (NCBI taxonomy): Eukaryota > Viridiplantae > Streptophyta > Magnoliopsida > Poales > Bromeliaceae > Ananas > Ananas comosus. The sequence continues at coordinate 13,873,870 of NC_033625.1, forward strand.
TGCTGTTTGATCCCAAACAGGAGAGAGAAAAAGTCGCGGACATTTCGAGATAAGTTAAACAGTGGGCCCCACAATCTTTCGAGCGCACGCAATTATTCCGAAATGATTGGGCGGCCTAACCCCACCAATCAGAAACTTTCCCCGAGAGTAAACGCATGCGTGCACCCGGTGCACGCGTGCACTTTGTACACCGTCGCCGAATACTGTGTGGTGTATAATGTTTGAGGCATCGAACGGCTAGGAACGCGCCGAAACCCTGTGGAGCCCACCATTTTTGTCGTGTTCCTGCTCAGCGCCACGTGGTGGGCCCGAGCGACTCTCGTCCAATTGCAAAGGGTTCTTCGACGTCCCGCTCCCCGTCCCATCACCGTCCGTTTCGGGGAGTGGCACACCGTAAAGTCTCCAGAAATTCACCCGCAGCGCGACACGTCTTCCGGAAATCGGCCTCGCGATTCGTGCCGCAGGGGGGTGGTGGGCCCCGCGTGGGAAAAGGGCGGGAAATGGAGATTCGGCTCATTCCCTTCCCACCTCGCCAGCACCGCTCCAAAAAAGGAAAGCTTCGGGAGGTTGCTGAGCACCAATCGTGGGGCCCCACGTGTAGACGCGATTCAAAAAAGGCTCGGTGAATGCAGAGCGAGGAATTATTCCTTGGACCACGCGTCTTCTTTAATTTTTTTTTTTTCTTTTTTTTAGGTGTGTGTTTGTGTGCTTGAGAGATTCTGTCGGTAATCGCTTTTAACTCTGATGTCGTTTTGGTTGCAGACAATTCTGTATATGCTTTGAGCACGCATTATGCTGTAGATACAGTAGTCACAGCTGTTATTGTGCTACAGTTGTATTTTTTTTTTTTCCTTTTTTTAGTCTAAAGTTTTTTTTTTTTTGAGAGAAATAGGTAGCACGCTATGGGCATGTTTGTTTGGGTGGAAGTGAGGTGGAAGTGGAGAGGAGGGAAGTCGTTTTCACCCTAAACGGCCACTTCCGTTGTTTGGTTCGCCGTAAAAAAATTACGCTCGAAACTCGAGTTAATCTCAAACGGCGTAATTGACTTTGCCCCATTGTGGACCGAAGTCAATTACGATGAAGAGAGGTGAAGAAAAACTAATAAAATAATATAATAGATAAAGATAGTTATATTTAAATATACTTAATTATGTTACTAATTATTTTTTTATTTAGTTAATATATCTAAAATATGATAAAAATTGATTAGTTAAGTTTTAATATTTTCTTTATTTTGTTTGTACATTTAAAATATGATAAAAGTTGATTAATTAAGTATTAATATTTTTTTTACTTTATAATTTTATTATTGTATTACTATAATTTATGTATAAAAAAATTATTTAGTTGTTTTAAAATAAATTTTAATTATATAAAAATATACTTATATTATTTTTATTTATTAAAATATTTATTATTTATATATAAATTATATTTTTATATCATACACTTTTACCAAATAAACAGTAGAACTAATGGAACTTCACTTCCATAGCTACGAAACAAACAGCGAGGAAGAAGTAGTTTTTACCGAACTCCACTTCAACCCAAAGTCAAGTTTCGGTGAAACAAACATGCCCATCCGCTTCGTTTATTTCATTTAGAAATAAACTTAATTGAAATGCGAATCAATTAAGATTCGAATTTGAGATCTCGGGTACCAACAACCAAGCCTTTTGCTACTTGCGCTAGAGACGATCGGTGTCTAAAGTTAATAGTTGTATTTGTAGATTTGGTCATACTTGATATGCTGTTGAGAGTTTATCCTTATAATTTATAAAATTATTTAGTTTTTTGAAAAAGTATAAAAATTTTTTTAGAAAAAAATATTTTATGAAATTTTTTTTTAATTTTTGCCAGTTTGGGTTTTTTTAAAAAAATTGTGTTTTTGAAAAACTTTTTCTCTATATTTTATAAATTAGTATTTTCATTTTTCTGAAAAAAATGGGCAAAATGAAAACACTAGTTCTTTCATGACATTTGATTTTTTTTTTAAATCTAGTTTTTATTGAAAGCAAATGAACGTTAAACTGCACTACAACAGAATTACGTTATAGGAAAATATTTTTAGGACACTTTTATAGAAGTATCTCATTTATGCCAATTTTTTTTAAAAAAATCCACTAAGGCCTAAATATAAAGCCCAATCCAATCAAAAATAAAAAATTTTTTTACTCAATCAACCCTACCCAACCTACTCGGTCCGATTACAAATAGAAAAGGAAAAAAAAGAAAAAAAAAAATGATTACCATCTCCCTTTCTCCTCCTCCACCGCCACAGCCGACGAGGTAGGGTTTCGGTGGCTGGAGTTCGACCGCAAGAATCTAGCAGGAACCATAAAGGGGTACGATCGTCATGTGACGTCCCTCCGCCACAGGTCGTTGGAGGAGTAGATACCATATATCAAGGCGGCCCTACATATAGCTACCCCATATATAATAACACTTTTAAAAAATTACAGTAATTTAGCTAATAGTACTTTTTTTGATCTATACCAATATTTAAAAGTACTGTTATATACCAATTTTGTTGTAGTGCTGAAAAAGAATTTTTTCATGAATAGCTCTTTTCACAAAACCAAACAACCCGTAAAAGATGATAAACAATATATATAATCGCACATAGCTATCTAGTTGTTGAAGTTGATATTGCAGTAGCTGATTTTGACAGTTCCACATGTAGCAATTGGGCCTCGTAATTGAAGTTGTAATTGCAACACTTAGATCTTATGGCAGCAGTACAAATAATGAATTTGGGTTTGTTTGCAGTCAAAAATTGTAGCGCAACAACACCTACATGCAATCAAATGTCCGCGTTAATATTTTAAATTGTTAAAAATCATAGTGATACTGCATCAATGAGAAGCCTAAGAAGATTTTATGAACTCAACTATTTGCCCCGTTGTAATTCATTTGATAAGAGAATTGTTATAAAATGTGAAACAATCTGTATTTTTAATTCTCATATTCAAACACTTCCATTCATGCCTAAGCTCATGACTTTTTGATAGGCACAATACATGGACTTAAGTCAACTGGGAGAAAATTAAATAAAATTAGAAGCCCACTAAAGTTCGAACTCAAGTACTTCTGCTATATTACCATGTTAAAGAGAATGAAATAACCAATATATGTTCACCAAAAAGTTGAGCTATCAAAATAACAGCATTTTTTTATATTCATATTCAACAAGAATTCACACAAATTATTGAGTTGAGTTATGGGTCCATAAATTTCAATCTATTATCGAAGCATAAAATTTTTTTCTAAAAAAAATCAGTATGTAACTCAGTCTAGGGGGTTAGCAATTGAATCAAGCTTTTCAAGCTCTACTCATGTTCAGTTTGGTTCTGAGATTTATTGGGCTTGGCTCCAAACTAAATGAAATGAGCATGAACATAAATTTAGGCTCGCAAATAATTTCAGGCCAAGCATGAATATTACATCACTTGATAAGGCTCAGTTCAAATAGGCACAAAATTTTATCTATATATATACATATATATATATATAGAGAGAGAGAGAGAGAGAGAGAGAGGTCTTGTGTGCTATTAGGAGCACGGAGGTCTCCGTGCTCCTAAACCGTTTTCGATGATGGAGCTTTCCAATCAATGATCGGCTCTGTTGGAATTGATCTAGCTTATTTGAATTATCTAGAAAATAATTTTTATAATTTTTCGATATCATTAATTTACCTATTAAATATAAAATTATATAAACACCATTCTCTAACAGCTTAAGCTTTTAAAGTACAACGGTTGTTTCACACAGTATCAGAGCAGGAGGTCCTAAGTTCAAGTCATGTCAGGTCACTAGCATAATTAATTTCCTTCCTTTTAATTCAAATCCACATTATTAGCCTTGCAAAAAGACGTGAGGGGGAATGTTAACTTAAGCTTTTAGAGTAAAATGGTTGTTTCACATTACCTAGCGATCGAAAGGATTCAAAATCAATAATTTTTAATGGTTGATATATATCGTTTGCAAGTTTAACAGTGTAGAAGTATTCAAATCAGATGAAATTTTGATAAAAAATTCTTTATACTATTTGCAGCAAGATTAATATCTCTGATCGAAAATTTTAATGCTATATCACCCTTTTTGTCAGATTTTTATTTTCATCCATTAAATTTGAACTCTTCCGATCGCTAGGTAATGATATCGAAAAATCGCAAAATTTATTTTCTAAATACTTCAAAAATGCTAGATCAAGTCTAATGGAGCCGATCGTTGATTTGGAAGCTCCATCATAAAAAACGGCTTAGGAGCACGGAAGCCTCCGTGCTCCTCATAGCACACAAGACCTACTCTCTCTCTCTCTCTCTCTCTCTCTCTCTCTCTATATATATATATAGACAGATAGATAGATAGATAGATAACGTACTCTCTGACATCGCACTCTCTTTAATTTATCCTTATCCTATCTAATCTTTAATGCCAAAAAATTGGTCCCACGGTCTACAGACCTCGGTCCACGAAATAATTTCCATTGTGGAGTACGGCATCCAACTGGCCGAATCAGATTAGATTCTCGACATGAACGGACGAACAGGGTGTTGACACGTGGACATGATTTGAGGCGCATGGAGATGGGATGGGGCCCACTCGTCGACCCACTGTGGTGTGTGTGCTGAATTGGGTGTTTGGATAAGCTGCGTCAGAGCATGGATGTGCTTTGGAACTTTGAATTTGGATCGTTCTCTTTTTCTTTTTTTTCTTTTCCCTTTTTCATTAAAAATATTATCCATAGTTTGGTTCTCTTTTTCTCTTACTGGTGTGCATGTCTTTCCATGTTTTGTTGTAATCTCGATTTCATTATCAGGCTATTTGTTTTTTTTTAAAAAAGGTTTGGATCCACTTAATTAATTAACTTAATTTGTCCAACTTATAATTTATCACCAAAACAATAATTTCATCGTAATGTACACCACAAAATTCTTATTTTTTAATTTATTTATAGAGTCTAATTTTGTAAGAAATAACTAATCGTCTGGTTTATGCGTTCAACTAGGTAGATAATTTTTTTTTAATGAATTTCTCACTAGTTGATTAAAATGGAGTCTTTTTGGTCATGTTTCAATGAAAAACTTGACCCAATTAAACATGATCTGAACATTTCAGTTAGTAAGGTTAAAAGCTGGTCAATACTCGATCAAATTTTTTTGGTTAATTCAATTTTCTTCCTTCTCTTTTCGTAAAATAATTTGAATACTTAATTTTGCACTCTTTATCTATTGTGTCAAGCAAGTTGGGTGTATTTTGTGGATCTTCCAATCAATTAGTGTAATCTGGGTGTTATATTTATTAATCCAACTTTGTCGCGCAAGGACTTCGATTAATTGAGAGTGGAGAGTATAGATAGGTTGATGTAATAGATACTATTTAGGCCTTGTTAATTTGGACTGCGAAACAAGTTATTCAATTTGACCTTTGTTTGGATGTGCATTTCTTTCTGTAAGAATGAAAAAAAAAAAAAATCTATTTTATTTAATCATTTGGAACTCACTACAACAAAAACGGTCTATAGCGATACTTTTAAATATAGGTACATGTCAAAAAAGTGCTACTAGCTAAAATTACCGACACTTTTAAAAAGTGTTGCTATATGTGGGGTCGCTAGGTATATAGTGACAGTTAAAGAGTGTCGCTATAATCTAAAAGAGTGCTGCTAATTTACCAACAACTTATTTAAGCATTTAGCAACCGCCAAAACTCTATCTCATTGGCTGTGGTGGCGGAGGAGGACGACAGGAATGCTCTTCGTCTAGAATTTCAGTGGATTAAGTGAAGAGAGAAGAAAATATGGTAATTAATTTTTCTTTTTTTTTTCTTTTCTGTTTGTAATCGGACCAAATGGACTCGGTGTGGTGGGTTGAGTAGAGTAATCTTTTATTTTTGGTTGGATTGGGCTTTATATTTAGGCATTAGTAGATGTTTTTTTAAATTTTAGCATAAATGGGACACTTACCCAAAAGTGTCCCTAACATGTGTCCCTATAACCTAATTCTGTTGTAGTGACTACTAATCATCATAATTATTAAGATAATGCATTCCAGCTATGATGTATAGCTTGCAATCCTAAACGTTAGGATCATTCTTACTCGACTTTAAACATCTATTTTGTTTCATAATGACTAGAGAATAGATGCTGTGATGTAAGTAAAATGCGATATGCAGGCAAAATGAATATTTCATAAATCTTTCTAGATGTATAATGCAACGATATTATATTACTTTTACAAATATTAGACACAACAGAAGCTCACAGCCGCACACGACCACTAGCGCGAAAGTATACAAGTCAAATCAAAGTGCCCTAATCAAACATCGAAACAAAAAGGAAAGAACAATCCAAAACATTGACACTATTCAAACTCTCTTGTAAACAAAACTTTATTAAACTTTTATACTTCTAAGGATAAATCCTAACTAATCTTGTATATTACAGCTTAACTATTGTTGTTATATTTACTAAACATATATTCAAAGAATCAGTAAGAAACCTACAAATTAAACTAAAAGGGTGATACAGTATTAGGTTCCAGAGATGTAGCAATAGTAATCTTTAATGTCAATTTATTTTTAATTTAACAGTTCAAATTGTACACAATAGCGGAATCTAATTACAAGTTTCATACAATCCCTGCTTGAGACATAATCATCATTAGTGTTTTTTGGCCTACCTAGAAGTTCAATGAACTTGCAAAGCTAATCTTAGATCCTGGATATGCCCATGCTAATGGCTAGTAGGCCAGTTTGAAAAGATTACTTTCTTTAATTGATGCTTTTATTATTAAGTTGTCAAAATGCGCTCTCTCTCTCTCTCTCTCTCTCTCTCTCTCTCTCTCCCCCTCTTGCTCAGGGCACAAAGAAGATTCATCAAATAAAGAAAAAAAAAAGAGATGAATATATGCTAAACTCATATGTGTGTGTGTGTGTGTGTGTGTGTGTGTGTGTGTGTGTGTGTGTGTGATCTCCAACTGTGTTACAGATTATTTTCGTGCCATATTGATCTATAATCTCCAAATGGAAAAGCAACAATTAATTAGTTCAATAACATTGTTTGTTATTAAGAGTAACTCATTGGTCACCCAATGCTTTTGTGTTGCACTAAAACTAATTAAGAGGAACGTAGTTAACTGATAGAAGATTATAAATGTGAATAGAATCTAACCTTGTTGGCCCATGCTAAAGAAAGTGCACTCATAACAACAAGGAAGCATGCTAGAAAGGTGATATGAAATTTTTCCAAGTTGAGCTACTCATAGCATATGCACTTTAAAATGCCAATGTTGAGAAAAGCATTTCATCTGTCATTCAACAAGCACTATTGTATTATTTTTACATTTTAATTCGGTGAAGAGGTGGGTATATCATGTATGGCACTATCTAGAGTACCCACACTCTATATCATGGATGCTACTCAATCTACTAATTTAAAAATTACAAAAAATTAAATCATTTGTTAACCATATGAAAGAAAATGCTCCTACCAATTGCATAAGGACCATCGTGATTAGTTATGCGGCTGCAACCATAAAGGCACAAGAATATTCTTTGTACAAAAGTTAAAAAGAAGAATACGATCCCTCTCTCATCACTAGTCCTGTAAATTTAGCGCCAGATTAGCATGCATCATCTAGAAAGAAACCAAAAAGATTAAAAATATACAAAGAATCTTATCTTGGTGACATATACTAAAGTTTGAAAAGTTCTCGATCCAAGATAAAAACTTAAGAAAAAAGATCCCCAAGAGGAGTATTCTTTGTTGGACTAACTTCAGTGACCAATTAATGCTAGTGCGAAGAGTGGTTGCAAGGTGCAAATTATCTGGCACTAATGCTAAAGTGAGACTAAATTTCATCCCTAATGAGATCACAACAACACATTGTGTGGTATCAGTGGCAATACGACCACATATTCTGGATCCAACATATATATATTAGTGAAGTAGTAGCAATGTATCAATTAGCTCAATCGAGCTGAGCCGAAAAAGATTAGGTCAAGAACATGTAGGCCCACCACGGCTTTAGATTAGGTCAAGAACATGTAGGCTTACCGTAACTTGACCAAAAAGAAGGGTGTCAATTGCTCCAAAATCAAAGAGGGTGGCTACATAACTTTTTCAAGTGAACCACTTTATGGCCAAAATTGGACCCTCTCTCTTAATGGTACCTCTAGGAAAACGGTTACCAAGTGTACCTACTGCAAAGGAGGACCCTTTCTCTCCTACCACCGTACTATAAATAAGGGGGTTAATGGAGAAGCATTTTGCCACCTGAAGAGCTTCTCCACCACTAATTTCTCCTCTAGCTGATTAAGCTTTAGTTTCCTATTCTCCTCCTCCTACTTATGATCTAATCGTTTTCTCTTATAGTTACTTTTTCTACTTGTTATGCTTAATTTGTGTTTTTGCTATAGGAGTATATAGGAGGTAAAGAGGGGTATGTAGTGATGTTGTTGACAGAAGATAGAGAGCACAGATGATGAGATGCATGGTGCCATGCGCCTTACTTCTTTGTGCTCTCTATGCTTCTGTCATCATCACCATCGGCCCTATCGATTTCTATTACTGTGCGCGGAGGCTAACGCAAGTTCTTTGTGTATGTATCTTTTTGCGAATTAGCATGGGAAAATTGAGAGGTCTCTTTTGGTGTTCAGTGTTATCAAAGGAGCATGATTCATCTGCAGCAACTTCATGATCAATTTAGGTTTGCTTCTTATCCTCCCTTTTCTTCAATATCATTTTGAAAATTTGCACTAAGAACTTGTTGATTTTGCCTTCCGGAATACTTATCCATATATGAGTGATGAAATCGGAAATTTTATGCGTTTTCTCTTGAGATCTTCTCTTATGATGCAAATAAAATTACTAAGTTCTGGTTATAGCAATTGAAGTATTCGAGAGTGGTTATTTGCTCTTATGTTTCTATTTGTCACTTGGGGGTACACAACCACAACAGTGCAAATTGTACAGTGATGAAAAACAAATATCCAACCCCATACGCAGATCAAATTAACAAGTTTAATTTCCTACCTATTGTCTCAGTAGCAAGTGGTGATGTAATTGATTCTTTTCTTCCATCATTCTAAAGCCCATAAAAAACAAATTGCAGTTCATTTGTAAAATTTCTTGTGTTACTAGTTTGTTTTTTTTTTTTGAGAGAAAGGTAGCATGCTACCGCTTCATTCATTTAGAGGGTGAACTCAGCTACAGAATGAGACAACCAGGTCTCGGAAGTGTTACTAGTTTGTTTCATTTCAATAGATAGAACTTACCATGCCTGACAATTTTGCTTGAAGTAGTTTCTAGTCTTCTAGATTAATCTTAATACTCTCACTAGAGATTTAATTTTTGTTGACATTTCAATGTTCCCATGCCATTTAGGGCCTTTTAGCAAACATGTGAACCATTTGGAGTACTTCTCATACTTGTTGCAAAGCCTTATAACTAGCCGACTAATATTTTCCATGTGATTAATTAACATGTTTACCATTTGTAGGATCATTCTCATATACCCAAGCACATATATTCATCATCGCTGAGTTAGACCGTTTGAGGTGTGATAAAGGATTTGGACAATTTAGGTATAGAAGCTTGTCTTATAATATTACATATCGATACTAGTGGGCTCTCGGGGATTTACATTTCTAAGCATGCTTCCCTCACCTTTTGACGTATCGCCATTTTCATCGTCAATACTTTTCATAAAGTATGAACTTGAATCCTCATACTATTCAAAGCAATAATTGCTCACTCCACTCATACTATTCAAAGCAATAATCTTTCATTAATGACGAATGGTTGGCTTAGTACAAGCAAAAAAAGAAGAAAGAGACAACGGTGGGCATTGCGCATTAATATATGCTAAAATTAAAGAAATCTTAATGGAAGTTAATCATGAAGTCAGCATTCTAATTCTCTTTCTTACATTATTTTACTGATTTTGGTCGCTCGGATCATAGAAAGGATATATAGGAATTAATATTACGGAATCATTTGATTATATCAACTTGGGCTTTAAATTACAGAACAGAAGATTCGAAAAATCATATTATAAGATGTTGATACTTATTCTTAATGCTCGAGATCGATGTGTGCAACGAGAGATCGCTACACAAATCATGATTAGCGGTCTAAACATAGATTCGATTGCCAATTATCGACATCAATTAGTAGTTCTTTTTTGGATTGTTTTTTTTTTCTTTTGCAAGTTGATTCCTTTTTTGTGTGTTTCAACAACAATATATATACATATTAAAGATGCATACACCATAACAAACTTTATCCCATTATTTGCTTTGGCTAGTGATAATATTCATAATGTTCCTTACAGGAACTTGAGATAATTATTAGATCGGAACAATGTGAGTATGGATCTTCTCTAATTTCTCCTCTTGTTTTCAATTCTTTTCATTCTTCTTGACCTTCAAATGTATATACTATAGTTAAAATTTTTTTAAAAGAAATGAATGGAAGATCCACTAGCAGCTTCTATTAGATTAGTGACTATGAATTAACCTTGATTAACTATTCAAAATGCCTTAAGTTTTGGTACACCTTTTGATCACTTTGTGAAGGCAGTGGCTTGTCTTCGATTTGTGCAATACCATAAAGTGCTTATGCAAATTTGAGAAGAGAAACAAATGCCTAAAAACTTGGGACTAAGGCCAGGTGGCAATGTGTTGAGTTGGATTCGGATCGATCAACTCGACCCGATAATAAGCAGGTCAAGTTTGAATCAAATCAAGCATGAATTGACCAGTTATTAGTTTAAGAGGAAAAAAAAAAAAGGAAAAAAAAAGGAAATTAAAACAATAAAGAAATAGAAAAGTGGTAGGGCCAGTGCTATATATTACTTGATTGGTCAAAGACACTAGTTCTCTGGCGCAACACAACCCACTCTTGGCTTTGATCTATTTATTTACCTGAGAGGTCATGTTAAATAGATTTGGTCCAGTTGAATCATATATATATGTTTTTAGGTTACAATGCTGCTGTATTTTTTTCAAAAGCATGAACTTGATCACTAGTAAGAATTTAAAGCAACAATGATAACAAAGTCCATTATTTATCTTTCATTCATTTTTATGACTGGGTAACAATATGCATCAATTCTTAAAGAAAGCTCAACATAAGGACACCATTCTTATTCTTCTTTTCTGCTTATCTTATCACTTAGTCTTAATTCTCCAATCGCAGAAGAGAAAGGGTTCTAGAATCATCTTGTTCATTTTATCTCCCTTGGCCCCTAATTACAAAGAAAGTAATGTTAGGAATTTGGTTTTACGTTTTTATTATTGCGGTGCATAAGACAGGAAACACTTAATTAAAGATATATAGTTGATATTTATGATTGCCCAAGAAAAAAAGGAATTCTACTATTGCATAGGTGTTATTTTCAACTTGGGCCCTTCACATACCTATCATGCAAGGAATATTCTATAGATGATGTTCCTTACTATCAACTTGATAGAGTTGGTTCATAGTTATCATGAAGGTTCTCTTATAAGTACAAATCATATATATAAGTGTAGAAAATTGATACCGCCTTGTAGGAGGTCGTGGGTTCAAATCCATGCATTATATGTCGGCACTCATAGCAAAAAAAGAAAAATAAAATAAAGAAGGATTGTGTTAGCTAGCTAAACCAGTTGCACTGGACAAATTGGATTGCGAACTTGTCCTTAATCAGTACTAATAAAAAACTAGTTAATTAGCTAGTCAAACAAGTGGTTGAACCATTAGTTGATCTGATAATAGATAAAACCTTAAGGCAGTAACATTTTCTAGATTCTTTTTTAATGACTCCATTTTCTGAAATATTGATTATGACAATGGATGTTTATGTTTAAATTTTATAAAACAAGAAATGAGGTGGTCAATTTAAAAGAGTTAGGCTCAGGTTATAGATGAGGATGTACTACAAAGTGTTCAAATCAATTGAAAGGTCATAATTACAATTCTATTGTGTTGCTATTAGCTATTAAGTATAAAGAGGACCACAATGGAGATAAGTTCCAAAAGTTATGGTGTGGTTGCATGAAGGTTTCATTTTTGATACATCAAGTGGTCCTGGTTTAGTTTTTGATATGCTCAACGTCCACTGTTGTCATAATCAGCTCACAGTTGCTTCTAGTTGAGAAAACAATTAAATATAGAGAAGCATCATTGAGGCCTTAGATACTTTGTGCTTGTTTCATTTGGCCTCGCATGGCCTTTTCAGTATATGAATTTGTATCATTCACTGAATATTCTGTGCTTTTCTTTGTATAGAATTAACAATGAGATTGTGATTCTCATATCATTGTATTGTTTGTGGTTGCACGGCATGGCTGTGCACTGACTATCATGTTGCTTCAATATTAGTGATATGTTACTATTCTGTTAACTTATTTCGATTATGGGATTGATATTGCAAAATTAAATTTAGAAAGTTTGAGGACTAAAGTATTTCCTACTCCGCGTTAAAATTTGATGGCTAGTGGTATTGCAATTTAGCCTTGAGTAAATAAGGCATCAACATTTTTAGCTTCTCACTGACTGTCTCTAGAGCAAGTGGCAAAGGACTTGGTGGTTGGTACCCGAGGTTCCAAGTTTGAATCCTAATTGATTCACATATTCAGCTAAGTTTATTTCTAAATGAAATAAACGAAGCGGGTAGCGTGCTACCTATCATGATCTCTCGAAAAAAATATTTTTAGCTTCTCCTCTGACGTTACTTGGAGGTGCTTTTGAGTTTGCTTAATCTTGACATACAAACTTACATAAGAGAATTTTCTTAGACTTCAAGTATAGTAGTAGATTCTCTCGGCAAAGAAAAAATAATATTTATACTAGTATAGGAACCCACGGGATGCGACGGATAGAAATTTATGCCCGATCGTTGGCGCTAACTATTAATCCCAAAAGCTCGAGCTGTTAGAAATACGCAACCAATTCACTTAAAGGGTACAGATACAGTGTCCACGGGTCTCAATTGTGACTCGACCCACCCGGCCTCATGCCATTTCGAACATGACTTGGCCCACCCAGCCTCACGCCACTTCGACATGACTCGGCCCAACATAGCCTCACGCCACAGGGCAGGATGTTGGCCCATTTAAGCCAACAATCCTCCCTCCATCACCTACATTTGCAGCATGCGGGAATCAAACCCGTGACCTCTGTCTCTGATACCACTTGTCGGATCATTGGCGTTAACCATTAATCCCAAAAGCTCGAGCGGTTAGAAATACGCAATCAATTCACTTAATCTGTACAGATATAGAGCCCACGAGTCTCAATTGTGACTCAACCCACCCAGCCTCACGCCATTTCGAACATGACTCGGCCCACCCAGCCTCATGCCATTTCAAATATGACTCGACCCAACATAGCGTCACGCCATAGGGTAGTATGCTAGCCCATTTAAGCCAACAATTAAAGAAAAAAAATGATCTAGAATCCAAAATGTGCTTAAAGAGATTTATCATTACCGACTCAAAAAGAAGAGAGAAGAGGAGATGAAGAGGAATAACAATGCTTGGTGCAAGTCGGACGAATCTGAGTGTTCGATCTCGTAGCGGCATCCATTGAGGCCTCGAAGAGCGTGATGTTGAAGGGGATGAAGGCAAAGCCTGGGGTTTTGGTGGCATCATGATGGTTGAGGACAGATGTCGTTGATTTTGGTGATATACTTATTTACCTTCTTTCAAATGGCCTTGACGATGATGGCTGCCTCTCGAAATGTGAGGACAGCAGCAGAGGTGCATGGTGGCCCTCTTGTGGGGCTTCGACCTCAACCATGAAGAATGATCAACATATTAAGGATGAGGAAAAGGATTAGAGAGGAGAGAGAGAGACAGAGAGAGAATGATAGGGGGATGGAGCAGTTGGCGATAGTATTGGCGTCATCACCGTCCTTGTCGAGGGTGCCACTCCAAGTGGACATATAGAGGGTGGGAGGGAATTGATGAGAACAATAAAATGGAAAAGACGGTTGAGGTTGAGGCACTAAAATGGAAAAGACGGTTGGGGCACTGTAGCATATAAAAAAAAATATTAATTACAAAGAGAAGATGAAATAGCTAGAAAAGAATAGAAAATCGAAAAAATATTAATTGAGGAGAAAAGACGAAAGAGATGAAAGAAGAGGAAGCCAAAAAGGTATTAATTGAGAAAAGACGAAACATCGAGAAAAGATAAAAAAATTGAAAAGTTTAATCATTTTTTCATTTTTAGTCAATTTAGAAGACGGGGGTGAACTCCAATACACCCACTATTGAAGAACTTGAGGTCAAGATTGTCGTGCCACCAAGAAGATGGCACGGTATGGGGAGGTCTCGGACCCCCACCGTGCCACGGCACACGGCACCGTGCCGCACAAGACAGAGCGGCACGGCGCAGTGTGCTGCGACACAGTGTCGTGCCGGCACGCTACTATTTTTTTTTATTTTTTTTTTTTACTTTTTTGCTTTTTTTTTTTTTGCTTTTTTTTTATTCTTTTGGGTATCCGAAGTACTGTAGGTACCCCACACCCCCCAAAGATATTGCAAATAAAAAATTTACTTATTATAAGTAAGTCAAAAAATTATAATTTAATTTTTTTCGTTTATCAATATACGGACAAAATATTTGTCTGAGCCCTCTGCTTCTACCACAAACATCAATTTTTTTTTACAAATTATTTTATCAAAATTTATCGCACCGTAAAATTTTTGGCAAATTAAGGGAACAAAATCGAACTCAATAAATAAATTTTGAGGTATATAAAACATAAAATTTTATTTTTTCACTCAAAGATTGAAAATACTGATAAAATTAAAAACTAAATTAAATTAATTGATACTTTAATTTATTTAATATATTTGTTATATAATTTATTGCTTAATTTTTTTTGATAGATCTACTAATTTTTTAAAAAAAATTAAAAAAATTAATTTTTAAAATATTTTTAAAATAATTTTTTCAAATAATTTTTAAAACTATTTTTTTATATTTTATAAAAGAAAGAATATAATATGGTCAAAAGAAAAAAAGAAAAAGAGATGTCTTTGTATTTGAAAAATTCTAACCTATAAAAATTTCTATTCTGTTTCAGGTATAATTGTACTTTACATATAAAAAAAAATTACAATATGTTAATTGATGAAGTTATACATAGTAAATATTCATAATTATTTGATTAAATCTTTCAAAATAATATTATAAGAGCTAATTGGAACCAAAAAAATTAAAATAAGTCCGTGCCAAAGCGTGCCAATAGAACGTCATGTGTATCCATCAGCACGCAAGTGTACCATATATCAGCACAGAAGCGTGTCGGTGTCGTACTGTGCCAGGCAAACAGCGGCACGCCCCCATGCCACGGCACTTTAAACCTTGCTTGAGGTGAACCTCGTTCACACCCACCATTGAAGCAGGTGGCGTCACGTGTATAGATTATTGAGGATTTATATATTGTTATTGATTGTTAGAGATTATCAAATATACATAATTGTAGACTTTTGACAAAGTAAAACTTGATTTTTTTTTTATTTTTAAGAAAACAAATGACAAGTAAAGGTTTAATTCTTTAATTTTGCAACAAAAGAACAATAAAAAAAGTACGGATATTAAATTTACTACAAATCATTAATAACCATTTTATAGTCCACGGTTATTATTAAGTTATAGGAGACAACTTTTTATTTATTCTCCGAAAGCTTAAGCTGGTTGAGAACAATAATACTTAAATTAAATGGGAGAAAATCAATAATATTAGAAGTTTGACGTGACTTGAACTCGGGACCTTCTGTTTTGATATTACATTTCTAATATCATATTAAATAGTACAAAACAAATTAACAATGATTGTTTTCATATTATTTCTATGGTAAAGTATTTAAATATAAAAATATAAATACACCATTTTTTAGTAGCTGATGCTTTTAAAGTAATGGTTGTTTCTCATTATTTAATTTGGTATCAAAGCATCAGGTTTTGAGTTCGAGTCCCGTCAGACTAAGTCCATGTTTTAGACTTATCAAAAAAGTTTAATCTAGTGTGAGTTATCAAAAGGTTTCGAATTTAGACGTGAGGGGGAGTTGAATATAAAAATATCAAAAGGTTTCGAATCCAAACGTGAGGAGTATTGTATATAAAAATATAAAAGCACTATTTTTTAGTAGCTTAAGCTTTTATAGTATAACAGTTTCTTCATTTATATCTATACCTATCTATACACTATTTTTTATGAAGTTTGCCACGTGGCAATTTCTTCTTCACTTTCCTTCCCATTCCCTGATGCTTCATCTTCCCACCCCCATCTCCAATGCTTCCTCTTCCCACCGGCCCATTTTCTAATTAATGTATTCACATGATCCATTTTTATCTAAATAAATCGCTTTTAAAAAAAAGGATAAAAGATCTTTTCATACTCCTTTTTATCACATTTTTTTTTTGTGCACAAGAAGGATTCATTTTTTATATTTTTCTTAATCTTTGTTCTATTTTTTTTTAAATTGTACGTGTGGAGATTGAAATTAGGGTTTCGAGGATCGCAGTGGTGCGGCGAGGTGAAATGCGATGGATTTGGAGATGATGAGGGGGAAAGAAGTGGTGGGTGTGAGGGAATGCGATGGATTTGGAGGTGACGAGGGGGAAAGAAGTGGTGGGTGTGAGGGAATCCGTACGACATCGACGTAGCCGTGATTAAAGAGAAGCTCAACATCGACAATAACAGTAGAGGCAACGTGGATAATGGGAATCGTCTCCCCGATCTCGGCAGCGTGATCAAGGTACGTATGGATAGTAATTCTATTACCGCTTTTTTCATTATTGTTATATATAATTTATTTGTTGTTGTAAATTTTGTTATATTTGTACATATCAGTTTTATAAATTCTATTTGTATTTATTGATGTCTCATGATAAGTTAAAATTTTTTTAAATTTTAACTTTTTCAGTCTTTTATTTTTTATAGCATTAGCCCGCCGCAGTGCAGGTAACTTTACTAGTATTCTTTAAGAAGAAAGAACAAAGAAAAAAAGGAGAAAAAAAAAGAAAAAGAAACTTAAAACATACCTAGTCCCCTCGTAGGCCATGGGCCTCCAATGCTTCAAGTAATGGGTTAACAAATACGAAATTTTTTAAACTATTCAAATTTTTAAATGAATTTTTTTAAAATGTCATCTAAATTTTTTTATTTAATTGAAAAAATATATTTTATAAAATCAATTAAAAAATTTTAAAAATCATTTTAAATTATAAAGGAATAAATACATACTAAAATGGGCCAGCCAGTGGCCCAGCACGACCAGGCCCGGTTCAGGCTATGGGCCGTGATGGGCCACATTATGTTGCACTAGCATAGAACCCACGCTTTGCCGCGGTTAAATAACTAACAATTAATTTTATATCATAAGTAAGTTTGTACTTAGTTTTAACAATGTTGTCGTTAAAATTTACGAAGATATAAAGAGCTACACTTAAATAGGATGAAACTACGGAGAACGTCAGAAAAAGAGCTACATATAACAAAGATAAGTTTTTCTTTCCTGTCAATCCCAATGAGAAATTACAAAGTTATAGACCAGACAGTGCAGCATAGATTAAATATAAATCATTGGGTAAAACAACATGATCTCAAGTTGGAAAGCACAAACTTATAAATTCTACTCAGTAATAAGAAAATCTGGGAACAAAACTTAAGAACAAAGCTAACATTGAACCAAAGTGTTGTGAACTATTATTACATATGCTGCAAATGCAATGTAAAACCCTTTCACTGCAAATGCAATGTAAAATCCTTTCTTTTTTCTTTTTTCTTTTTTTTTTTGAGAGATAAGTAGTACGCTACCCGGTTCATTTATTTCATTTAGAAATAAACTTAGTTAGAAATGTAAATCAACTAGGATTCGAACTTAAGACCTCTGGTACCAACCATCAAGCCTTTTTCCACTTACTCTAGGGACGATCAGTAGTGTAAAATCCTTTCAACTTCAATTATTGTTTAGCAATGCAAGGAAATCATATAATGGATGCCGACAGTGTAGGCCACCAATGTTTTTACCTTTTTTTCTTTTCTTTTCTTTTCTCATCATAGCAAGCAACAAATATGTGAGGAATAGCCAAAAATATACGCTGAAAACAACAGCAAGGGAAAGTCAAAAAACGAAAATTAATAACAGAAGATATAGTATCTGAAGAAAACTATTTATTAAGAAGAACCTAGAAATTGATAAATTAAACTAAACAATAATGCAACGCTAGAAGTTCTTAAGGAAAGATAGAAGAGTAGAATTTGGCACATATTTCGTTTTCTAATCCACATGAATAAAAAAAGAAAAATATATGAGGCTCAGACAAAATTTCCATCCAATTATAATCTCAGTAAAAGTAAATGGGTCTCAATGCACTCACTCAATGAGGCCATCCAAAGTCACTTCTCTTTTGTATCCAAAGTTGCTTCTCTTTTGTAGTATCGACATCACCTCCAAAGAGAACCGTAGATGGGAATTGAATGAGAAAGCCATAAACTTGTAAAATTAGATTAAAGAACAGAGAACTATGAGTTGAAGACATAAAGAACTAAAATTACATAAAAGGAGAAATATGATTAGATTAAACTTGTAACAGTGAAGAAAAGAAGAGATGTTTGTGAGCTCCCCACGTGGAATAGCGCAATGTCCACACGCCACGTGTACTAGCGTTCTGTCAAATTAAATAGTGTAAGATTACCACCAAGACCACAACAGTAGTATAAATATAATCTTTTTCAACGGTAAATACTGTTGCAATTAATAACTATTAGTTGCAATAATAATTTTTTGCAACTAGTGAATGATCCTCACCGATTGGATGGGTAGGGTATAAGATGTACACTCCGATTGGCATGCACAAATAGTTTGTTTCCATATATTAGTACACAAGGCAATTTGCAACCTACTCATATTTGTTTTTTTTTTATGTTTATAAAATATCTGAAATAGGCAAATATATATATGTCAGTGTATATTGCGTTCCTTATAGTAGAAGTTCTGTGACATAATTAGCAATTCCACATCAAAATGTACGAGAAGAGTTTAAAGATATTCCTATATATTTTCATATACATGAGTAGCATTCTAGTATTATTAAATGTGAACTTAACAATTGGTGATATCATCTGTAATGGGGACAATAAGTATTTCTTTTGTTGACAAAAATTGGTGAGCTTTAATATATACCATATATGTTTCTAAAGTTAATATATTTTGATTCAATAGGAAACAACATCTAACACATTACACCTTAATTTAGAAAATTATTGTGCACATTTTAACAAATTTAGGATAGATCATTGGAAATTTTGGCTGCATCTTTGGCTCACCAAAATTTGGCATATCAGTTGCTGATTTGTGTATTCTTAACCTAGAAGCATCCTCCTAGAAGATGCATAGCTCAAAAGGTTAATTAATGTGAACAATTGGTCAAAGCACAAGATCAATTAATGTTTAAATCTACTGGTCTACCAACTGTGAGTCTTCACACTTGCTCTCCCTTCTTATAAAAGGTAAGCCCAAATGTGGCTTGATGCATAACAATTCTTTAACCCCTCTCTCTCTCTCTCTCTCTCTCTCTAGATCTCTTCTTTACGGCATGCGGCCGCCACCGCCTGGGCCGCCAAGACCGTCCGGCCCTCCGCCACCTCCTGGCCGACCTCCTGCTCCTCCGCCCGGCCCTCCTCACCGCCCGCCCGGCCCACCCGGCCCACCGCACCATCCTCATGGCCCACCAGGCCCATGCGGCCCACCGGGCCCACCTCCTCTATGATCACACTTCTTATAACTAGCTAGTTTTTTTTTACTAATGTTATACACTATAGTACAAGAGATGCTAGTGTGAGAATTGATGGTGATGTGCAATGTTTGAATACCTAGCTAGTTGGGTGAGCCATATATCATATATAGGCTCAACTAAATAAATTGGCTTTTGATTGTTGTGTTGTGTGTAAACATTTTAGGGTATGTTTGTGGAATAAAAAGAGCTTAATTTTGTGATTTCTTCTTGAGGATGATGCATGTGATGATTAGTTAATTTTTGTAATGCTACTTACTACAAATCTCAGCCAAATTTCAAAACATAATAGTATACATTAGTGAATTCAAAATATGGAACTATATATTAATTATTGCAGTGAAACAAACACACCTCTTCTTCGGAATGAAAAGATTTAGAAGGAACTGAAGAGGAAAGATTTTTGAAAGAAATAATATTGTGAAAATAGATATACTATATTTAGTCACGATATTTTCACTTCGTCAAATCGAAGAAATTGCTTTGGCAATACTAAATTTTGAATTTAAGGATGGTAGAAAAAGGAGTGTAGATTACCTGCCGCAACCTTTTGTGCAAAAATTTCGTGTATATTGAAATTAATAAAAGATGAGACCAATCTCAAATACCCATAACGGGTGAGATTTAATAGGGAAAGGAGAGCGCAGATGTTTTACAGTTTAGTATTGTGATTAATGATGCGCTAGTAATTAAGATGCTATATTACTTTTACATTATCGATGCATCAAAATTTAGTCAACTAAATTATATTATGAACTTGATTGCAAACAATTCTAAAAATTCGAGCCAAAAATTATAGCAAATTAAAGTTTAAGTATCAAAGTTCACCCCTTTCATAGTTTGAGGATCAAACGTGTGATTTACCCACAATTTTATTATTTTATATAGTTTTACTATAAGTACCCAAAATAAACGGGATAATAAAGCGATGCTTTTTACACACCATAAACTAAAAAAATACAAATTATAGAATGATAAAATACTATATTAATATCTTCTAATTTGCATAAAGGTAATATTTCACTATTCTATTTTACTATAGGCTCATACAATTAAACAAAAGCAAAACAACGGAGCAATTAATTGTAATCTTTTGGAACAATTAATTGTAATCTTTTGAATTATAAGATGACAAAAATAAAAAGGTGGTAAACTGCGTACATGAAAAAAATTAAAGTGGGAAATGATACTTGTGAACTCAAAACTAGAGCATAAGATTTACACCAACCCATCCAAAATTTTAAATTTTTTTAAAAAAATTTACTATTAAAAGAATTTATAAAATTAGTAAAAAAAAATAGCATTGAATGAGTATGATATAAGACGTAGGATTATTTTCATACAAGTCTCTGCAAATATGATAAATTACAAATATATTCCTACAAAATTCAACTTTTATATATTGTTTCTGTAAATATTCTAATGTTTTTAAATATGTCCCTACCATTTGGATCTGTTAGAAAAAATTATTTAACCATAGATAAAATATTTAACCTAGTTAGTTAATAAGGTAAATTTACCTTTTTAGCCATCTTTAATTAATAGTTGAGACTTTTGGAAGGATATATTTATAATGCTAAAAAGATCATTTCACTTATAAAATAAACAGTGTTTTAATGATAACAAATCAGAGGACATATTTAAAAATACCAGTACTCTTATAGAAACAACATATAAAAGTTTAACTTTATATAAATATATTTACAATTCACTATATTTATACATATCTGTATGAAATTAATCGTAAAACTTATATGTACTTTTGGAACGTACAGATAGCATTAATAAATAAAAGTTTACTCGTTAATTTGCTTTCATTTTGTCTGTTCTTGATGTGTATCACATTTTTTTTCTTTTTCCTTTTTTGCCCTTTATCCATTTTCAGCAAACATGTGATTTTCACTTTTTCTCATTTGTCGGCATTGAATTATTTATTACGACAATGATCCCTATAAATTATTATCAACAATATGAGAAAACTCAATCATGCTGGGAGAAATCCGAAGATTGAGAGTGATGTTTAATTTGGCCCCATAATAATCAGAAAGGTAGCCTAAATACTTAGAGAACTATTTCTTGTAGCTGGTAATTAAGATTAAGGCTTCGTTTGGGATTGCGGAAAAATCACGTTACGTGCGGTGAGCAAGTACGAGAAAAAAATATCTTATTTGTTTTCATACGTAATAATATTGCGTTCCACATATCACGATTAGTCGGTTACTGTTTCACCGGAAAATATAGAAGTATGTCTCTATATGGTTTTATCCCAACTTCATTTTATCTAATAACGTTAGATAGGTCTTAATAACAAACTAAACCTAAAAACTAATAGTATTCTTGGATGTGTATTTTGCATATAAAATCTTCAAAAAAAAATAATAAATAAAACAGCCTTCCTTATGGCCTATTTGGCCTAGGTGGTTGAAAACAGATTTCCCCAAAATTGATTTTGATTTGAAAAAAATAATTTTAGTTAAAATTGTAAAGCGTTTAGCTAAATTTAAATAGAAAACGATTTATCTGAAGTGATTTTGTAAAGTTGTTTGGCAAAACTTTTTTTTTGTTTGCAACTAATAATTTTTTCCCTAAATTTTATTTTAAGATTCATAATTTGAATTTGAATTTGAATTTAAATTTAAAATTTTAACTAATAAATAAATAGTATTTAAATTTGATATCTGAATTTAAAATGTAAATGTAAACTTAAAATTTTAAATTTTAATTTGAGTGCAAAATCAAAATCAGATTTCAAGAACCAGGTTTTAATTATTTCTGATTTTGGATCTCTAAAATAAAAAAAAACTAATTTTAAAGATCAGAATTAGATTTTTGAAAAAGAGGTTGCCAAAATGACTAGCACTCTGGTATATTTAACTTGAACTCAACAATTTCAAGTTGATGATTTGAACTTGCAATTTAATTACTAATCCCTAATAATGAAGTAATGATATCATCTGCAATTAATGGGTAGCAAGAAATAAGAAAAAAACAGAGCTACCAATTCTTTCTTTCATTATCAAAGTTGATGGGCTTTATTTTATACCATTTTTCTAAATTAGTGATATGATATAGGAAGCAAACTGTCACATCTAACACATTTATTACAGTGGACAATCATCAATATTTGGCATGTTGATTGCGGATAATTTTTCTATGCTAACCTACAAATATTCTCCTGGTAGGTGAATGAATATGAATAAGAGGTGAAAGCAAAAGATGTTGAACTGCTAGTCAACAAGCCGTGAGTCTTCACACTTTAGTTCTTTCCCTTCTTATAAGAGGAAAGCCAAGATGTGTTTTCATGCATAAGAATTATTTGTTCTCTTTCTCTTTGTGGTTTTATCGATCATTTTCTTTACGGCATGAGTCCACCACCGCGCAGGCCGCCGCCACCTCTCCGACCACCCGGCCCTCCCCCACCGCCTCGGTGGCCACCACCGCCTGGGCCGCCACCACCCCGACCACCGGGCCCACCCAGCCCACCACATCATCCTCATGGCCCACCTAGCCCACGAGGCCCACCTCCGCCTGGGCCACCACCACCTCGACCACCCGGCCCACCTAACCCACCGCATCATCCTCATGGCCCACCTAGGCCACGAGGCGCACCTCCACCTGGGCCGCCACCTCCCCGACCACCTGGCCATCCCCCACCTCCAGGCCCACCACCACCTCGGTCGCCACCACCTCCCCGACCACCCGGCCCACCCAGCCCACCGCGCCATCCTCATGGCCCACGAGGCCCACGAGGCCCACCTCCTCCATGATCATACTTCTCATTACTAGCTAAGGCTTCGTTTGGGATTGCAGGAAGATAGCGTTACGTGCGGTGAGAAAGTACGTTGGAAAAATATCCTATTTGTTTCCGTACGTAATATTGCGTTCCGCATATCGCGGTGAGTCGGTTACGATATATTTTCTGCGGTCCCACCGGAAAACGCAGAAACATATCCCTATAAGCCTAAGTACTTACTAATGTTATGCAATATATAAGAGATGCTAGTGTAAAAATTGATGGTGGTGTGGAATGTTTGAATAGCCATGTATTATGTATCTGGGCTTAATTAAATAAGAAAGGCTTTTGATTGCTGTGTTGTGTAAACATTAGGGTATGTTTATGGAATAAAAGGAGCTTTTGTGATCTTATCTTTAGTATAATGCTTGTGGTGCTTATTATTTTCCGTCTAATGCTTATTAATTCTTGTAATTTTACATGTTACAACGAATCTCAAAAAAAAAAAAAAAAAAAAAAAAAAAAAAAAAAAAAAAAAAAAAAAAAAAAAAAAAAATCAAAAAACAATCAGTATACAATATACATAAGTGAATTCAAAATATAAGGCCAGCTTGAGATCGGCTCGAAAGTAATTCGGGCTACGTCGTATTCGGCTCGAAATTAAAACGAGCTAGGATAATCTTTAGCTCATTTTCGGCTCGAAACAAATTGGAGCTGGTTCTCAAGGTAGCTCGCGAGCCAGCTTGAATTAAACTTAAAAAAATATTAATACTAACCAAAATTAGTATTATTATTAATTTATTATTATTGATGCTTACTTTGCTCTAAGTATTATTAATTAGTATTAAAATTTTAAGTCATGTCGACAAAAAAATTAGAAACTAAAAAATAATATTCAAATTTACTATTTATCAACCGAAAATAATATTTATGTATATTATTTATTTATTTATTTATTTTTAAGCCATATTGAACCAAACGTGCACAAGAGAGCTAGGGTGAGACCGTGTTTAGCTCTTTTATTTTTTGAGCTAGAAAAGCGAGCTTGGATCTAATCATTTATCAAATAGGAACCAATTAATGCGACCAATTTGGCATTAGAGTTTCTGAAAAAAACACAACTCGACCAAGCTAAGCTAAAAATGCTGTTGAGTTCGGTAACTTTATCGGTGCGAGAAATTTTTAAGCTATCATAACTTTTTTCAAGCCCAAATCGGAAAACAATTTTTGAGGTCTACATGTTGAATGGCATATATATATAGCCATGTCGGCCAGGTTTGGGACCCAAATTCAATTGTTTCGGCTTCCGTTTTTACATTTTTAGGTTATTTCTGAAAAATTCTATACTTTTTCTATTTCTAGTATGATTATTTGGTTATTTCTAATCTGATTAGATTTAAAAATATACTAAAATTTATTATCTTTGTCTAATAAGATTGGGGTATCGCCTCTATTTATAGATGTGGCGTTCGGTTAATATAATAAATTTTTTTAAGTTGATTAATAAGATCTTCGTTTTTGTCGAAAAATTAATTCTTTGTGTATCATTTCTTTCCGTCCTTATGCTTCTTCTCTCTCAACGCGACTTTGGACCTGCGTGAGAAATGAATTTCGAGCCGAACATGAACTAGCTCACGAATAGGGAGTTGTACTAAAAGCATGGCTTCATCTCCCTTTCAATAGCAAGCAAACAATAGAATGACTTTATCCATCATTAAAATAGAAAGCTATCAAGTTCATCAATACAAGAGTTCAATCTTCTTGATTACTGGAACTAATTTTACTACTTCATTTCAATGAGACTGATTGTTTGCAAGGGGGAAAAAAACACACAACTTGGAAAGAAAAATAAGAAAAAAAAGGCAAATAAAGGTAATTGGGAACCACTAGTGCAATTAATTCTACAAATACAATTAGAAACACCAATTTAAAATAGAAATATTCCAACCATTCAAACAAATGAGTAACCAAGAAAAATGAGTGGCTTAAGTTGGAGAAAAATAAAGTGAAAAGAGAGAGAGTTAACACAGAATTCAAACTAAATGAACATATACGAGGAGTTGAGCTTTCGTGCTTCTAAAAGTATAAAAGTATTTGTACTCGTAATTTTTTAGCCGATAAATTACGTCAAGATCCATACAGCATTATTAACGGTGCGTTCCATTAAAGTTTTTTTACTTGTGTTGTATGAGTCTCAAGACAATCCGACTACTGTGCTTACCCCATAATTTGTATTCTTTATTTATGTAGAAGGGTTAGAATTAGCTTAAATATTTGAGTTGATCCCTTTCCAATAAGGAGCTCTAAATGGTCTCCTTGATCATACATCTCCAAACTTATTTATCTCCCTAAATTTGTTTTATATATCTATCCATTTCTATCTATAAAAATGGTTTTCTTATGTAATACTTTTTGCTATGCAACTCAACAGTAGCCATATACAACAGTTTTTTTTTTTTTTCTTTTTAACAACAAAATTCTCCAATTTTTAGGATTCTCACCATAATTAAATAACGCATAAAAGTAAGAATAAAACGTAACTATATAACCATTTTCATAATTATAATTTATTGATCTCCATAACACTAAATAAAAAAAAGGAAAAATCAATTCAGAATACACCAACTCAATCACATAATCTATGCAGCATGAGCAACACAAGCTTAATGGATTAATCATATTATATTATGGCATTCCTTTCATACATCCCTTCATGATGGGAGGAAAATGTACAACATCAAGATGCCTCATTATATTCTACATACAAAGAAAAAAGTAAGAGCCATAAATAAAGCTCTTGCAAAAAAACAAAGAAAAAAAAAAAGAAGAAGACCCTGTAGGCCCTCAAAAAACCTTAGAAACGTGTTTTAAAAGAGTTGGTAAAAATTACAAAATCCATCCATTAATTTTCACTTAATGCACAAAAAGAAATCACTGAATTATTTTTTATTCTAATTTGACTCATAAAACTTGATTTTGTATATTACTAGCTATCAAATATTACTAATTACTCAACCAAATCCACTACTGAGATGATTTTTAATTACAATACCAAACCTAGGTACTTGTACCAGATCAAACTGTTAAGTGATGTAAAATATCCATTATTCTTCAAAAATTTAAACTTTTGAAGAAAAAACGATTGTCTCATTTAATTTATCGTGAACAAATCTCATTAAAAAAACATTTTTTTTTTTGACGATGCTCAGCGTTATCATATAAACATTCCATTATATATTAAATCAATTTATTGAATGATAAAGTGCAGTACTATTATTTTTTCGCAAACTATTTTGACGTCGTTAAAGATTATTTATCTTATAGTGGATTCATTAATTACAGTGCTAAATATATAATAAGCAAATTATTTTTAACTTGGTATGTAAGATTTTTTTTTTTGTTTTTGTTTTTTTACGTGCATGAAATGGAAATCAGTGGATGTAAAATTCATGATCTCAAGCAGAAAAAAAAAAAAAAAAAAAAAAGGAGAATGAATGGGAAATGAAGTTACTGCATGGGATGATCAGAAATGGGAGAGGGCAGGCGACGAGGTCGGCGGCGATGCGCGGTCGGCGTCGGGGTCGGGGGCGGCGGGAGCGGCAGAGCGGGCAGGGGGCGGCGGCCGGGGGGAGAGGAGCAGCCAGCCGTCGATGCAGGCGCGGTGGAAGGCGTGGCGGCAGGGAGAGCCGCCGGACGCGGTCGCCCGCGGCGATGGCGCAAAGGCAGACTGCCCAGTCTGAGAGGAGAACGCGGCGGCGGAGGAGGAGGAGGGATGTGGTCGGCGATGGCGAGAGGGAGGAGAGGGAGAGGCGATGGCGTCGGGGTCGGGTCGGGGTCGGGGAGGGAAGGAGGCGGAGGTGTAGAGGAGGGAGGCGGCGGCGGCGACGACGAGGAGGAGGAGGAGTCGCCGGAGACGTCGTGGAGACGATTCGACAGACCATTTCTTCTACTTTTTTTTAAAAAATCTGTTTTTGTTTTTTTTTTTGTTGTTGTTTGGTGGATGGATAATAAAGAGAGAGAGAGAGAGAGAGAGAGAGGTGAGGAAGGAAAATGGAGGTGGGTGGAAAAGAAATGGGAGAGAGTGAGGTGTATTTATAGGAGTAAAACTCTTATTAACTCTTATCAATAAATAAATAAGGGTTAATTTCGTACCGGTCTTTTCAGTGAATGATAAATATATGTTTATAAAATTTAATTTTTATATATTATCTTTGAGAAAGTCCTAACACTGCAACAATTATAGGGACACATTTTTAGGACAACAGTGTGTAAGTATCCAATTTATACCAAAATTTTAAAAAAAATCTAATTGCTGGAGAAGTATGTGCCAAACATTAACATGGACTTACATATAGCGACCCCACATATACATCGTTTTTGCGAGCAGCACTTTTTTTGACCTATATCGATATTCAAAAGTGTCGCTATACACCGTTTTTGTTGTAGTGTGATATTTTCAAATATATCTCTACTGTTAGAATCTGTTATAAAATTTTAGTTAATCATAGATTAAATACTTAATTTTGCTTGGTTTTTGACATTTTTACTTCTCTTATATTATACTGTTATGACTTTTAGAGGGACATATATATTTGTTATGATAAAATTGAAAATATAAACAGTTTTCTAACTGTTCTCTAATGGTAACAAACTAGAGAGACATATTTGAAAATATTAGAATTTTTGCATAAACAATATCTAAAATCCGAATTTTGTAAGAATATATTTATCATTCACTATATTTACAGGGACCTATATAAAATTAACCCAATAAATAAATAAATTGCTACACCATTCTCAACCCGTATCCAACGGTATTCACAAATTATCAGTAATTTCATGGCAAATGCTGTGACCAAAATTCTGAACAGCTACAATGGAAATTCTCTGAATCTGGCCGCTTTAGCCTGCGATCCGCTATCAATCATATAAATGATGGTCTGGATCAGAGCCAATTGCATCAGCCACATGAAAACCAGCATACAATCTGGGAAAAAGTTTGGGGCATAAAGAATGTGATGCCCAGAGCTAAAATATTTTTCTGGAGACTAGTAGCAGACACGTTACCAGTTGGAGCCGCACTAGCCTCGAGACTACCTAACTTTAATGGACTTTGCCTGCTTTGCCTACAAGAGCCTGATTGCCTACAAGAGCCTGAGACATTGGTACATTTATTCTTTAATTGTGAGCAAACACAACGTGTCTGGTTCACATCCAGTATAGGCCTTATAATTGATAATGCAGATAGGCCTCTGTCCTTTTGGATTTTTTTTATCCTAACTAATAAAGCCATGACGACCCATAGGGCTTTCTGTGTTCATCTGTTATGGAGCTTATGGAAAGGAAGGAATGAGACGATTTTTGAAGGAAAAATTTTCAGTATTACTACCATCATTTCACGGGCTCGCAGCTGAACGACCTTAGATTCTAAAGAGAACATGATGAGGATTAGCATTCAGGACCCAACTCTGATTCAAGAACCTGCGACATTTTCCTTATATGTATGGGTGGATGGGAGTTGGAAAGATGGTACTACAGGTGGAGTAGGATGCCTGATTGCCAATCAGCATGGAATCATTATGTGCATATCCGATGTACTAAAGGATGTCCATGACGCTTGCTCTGCGAAAATTGGAGCAATTTTCCGAGCGACAAATCTTTTGTTGCAAAGGTATCCAGGAGAAACTTTTCATATCTACTCAAATTTAGCGTCCATCATTAAAGCCTCGCACCTTAGGAGCTATCATTCAAATTCGCTAACAGTTGAAGCTCGAACAAGAATCACGGATCTTTGGACTTTTTTTGAAAGTTCCAATCAATATAACTATGGATGGTCTTCAAGATTCTCTAAAAATGCTGTAGTTACAAATCGATTGGCCAACTGGGGGCATACTAGCAACAAACTGTCTTTTTGGTCCTCGGTATATGATTTCTCTCAAGTTGTAACTCCCGTTTGATGAATAAATTCGCCTTCGGGCATGTTTTCCCTAAAAAAAAAAATGTTATATTTTTATTGAAAAAAATTTATGAGTAAAATAGGTTTTTTGGTCGGCAGCCGAATGTAGGTACTCATGAATACCTACATATATAAATTTTTAAATAGAATTAAAAATGAAAAAGTGAAAACTCTTTTTTGTTTTATTCATTTCTAGTACGCTAAGACTAATTTTTTATTTGTTGTATGTTGTGATGTTTTAAATAAAAAATTATATTTTGATCCTTTAAAAATAATATGTATATTATTTGTGCTTGAAAAAGTATAAGAATGGGGAAAAAAAAAAAAGGGGCATGTTGTGGGTAGCTTGTATACCACTATTCTAACGTAGATAGATAAGAATGATGACCACTCAAAAATTTGCAGTAAATTATTTTCGTGTTCGCACAACTTGCGGCTTAATGATCCAACAGCAGGTTGCACAACCTGCCAATTTGCTAGGACAAAGAAAAAAAGAGAGGTGGATTTTTTTTTCCTCACATTTAATTTTTTAATTCTTTTTCACAAATAGTTTTTGTAAAATTATAATTGTAGGAATAGCTCTCTTTTTGTCTATATGAGCACCACGCTAGACGGAGATGGGAAGCTAAAAATTTTAAATTAAATACGGTAATTTATTTATTATGTTCTGGATTATAGTAATTACTAATTAGAGTATCATGTTCTCTTTAGTAACTTACAGTAATTCTATTAAAATCTTTAAAGTTGCTAGGTCTAAGAAAAGTCGAGAGCATAGTTTTAATTATTCTATTTTACAATATAGAAAATAAATTATCATATTAAACTTAAATATTACAGTAGTTCCATCCTTATCCAGCGTGATGCTCGCACGGACAAAGAGAGAGTCATTCCTATAATTATAATTTTACTTTGCCAAAAATTTTCTTTAAGTGGGCTAAAATACAAAAAAGGAAAAGAAAAATGCCAGAGAGAGAGAGAGAGAGAGAAAGTTAGGTTCTATTTAACCATCCGAAGTTGTATGTCGGTCGATTTTTCCACATTGGCAGAGTAGGAGACAAAGTCGAGTTTGAGAAGCTCACAAGTTCTTTGCTTTTAGACTTTTCACTTCGATATAGTTCTACTTTATTTTTACATTAACGATTTATAAATATTTAATCAGCTAAATTAGGTTTTAGAATTTGATTGCAATAATTTTAAAAGTTGGAGCCAGAAATTATAACAAATTTAAATTTGAGAACCAAAATATCATATGCTTGATAGTTTGCAGACCAAACGTGCAATTTATCTTTTCCGAAATAAGATGTTTAAGTTGTAAATAGAATATATAGTCTTAAAAATCATGACTATCACAACTTTATAACATAGTAAATGCAAAGCGATAAATTGCAATCACAAAATAAAATCTCTATAGCTCATAAATTGTCATTGGATAACTTTGTAACATTTAAACAGAGCCATCTAAAACACTAGACATGTTCTCATCCCTAATAACTCAGGCTAATAAAAAAAAAAAAAAAAACACAACCACTCTTTTTGATCTTAAATAAACAGATAGAAATGTTTCAAAAATTTCGCATGTTCTAATTTTACAAGTTCATGTCACTTCTCAAAAGCCTTCAAAATTTTGCTTTGGATAACTTCAACTTGTGCGCAAGTTGATGTACTATATTTTTTCTGTATAACCCTATTATTTAAAAAGTTATAATTTATTATTTTATTATTTTAATTTTATCTTATCATAAATATCTAAAATAAATAAACTATTCTGTTTAACTGTAGATTCTTGCAATTAAATAAAAATAAAATCATCAAAAAATATTTTTTTTAAATCATAGGATAATAGAGAAAAATGTGCTAAATCACAAATTAGAGTTTACTCTTTTGCTTTCTTTATGTGTGCTTTCTCTCTCTTTTCCATATATATCTCATTTTTTTTACTTTAATTTCTTTCTATTTTTTCTATTTTTTAAAAAACAATCATGTGCTTTTCATTTAATTCTCATATATCTGCTTTGAGTCATTATGATGAAAATGATCTCTAAAATATTATCAACCATAATATAGATCTCATTTGCTATTGGAGAAATCAAAAGTTGGAGAGTGATGCTTTCTAAATGCTTGGAAAGTTATTATAATATGCAATCACAAAATAAAATCTCTATAGCTCATAAATTGTCATTGGATAACTTTGTAACATTTAAACACAGCCATCTAAAACACTTGACCTGTTCTCATCCCTAATAACTCAGGCAAAAAAAAAAAAAAAAAACACAACCACTCTTTTTGATCTTAAATAAGTAGATAGAAATGTTTCAAAAATTTCGCATGTTCTAATTTTACAAGTTCATGTCACTTCTCAAAAGCCTTCAAAATTTTGCTTTGGATAACTTCAACTTGTGCGCAAGTTGATGTACTATATTTTTTCTGTATAACCCTATTATTTAAAAAGTTATAATTTATTATTTTATTATTTTAATTTTATCTTATCATAAATATCTAAAATAAATAAACTATTCTGTTTAACTGTAGATTCTTACAATTAAATAAAAATAAAATCATCAAAAAATATTTTTTTAAAATCATAGGATAATAGAGAAAAATGTGCTAAATCACAAATTAGAGTTTACCCTTTTGCTTTCTTTATGTGTGCTTTCTCTCTCTTTTCCTATGATTTTAAAAAAATATTTTTTGATGATTTTATTTTTATTTAATTGTAAGAATCTACAGTTAAACAGAATAGTTTGTGTTTTTCATTTAATTCTCATATATATCTGCTTTGAGTCATTATAATGAAAATGATCTCTAAAATATTATCAACCATAATATAGATTTCATTTACTATAGGAGAAATCAAAAGTTGGAGAGTGATGCTTACTAAATGCTTGGGAAGTTATTTATTATAGCTATTAATTAAGGTTTAAGAGACCAATAATTTTCTTAAATCCATTTCTTAGCATATATATTTTTTTTTAGGGTTTAGGGTTTAAGCATATATATTTTTTAGGGTCTAAGCATATATATTTTTTAGGGTCTAAGCATATATATTTTTTAAACACTAACAATATGGCTTATATATTTCAGTGGTTGTTATTCTTATTACCGTCACCTTCAGGGTTATAAAACTCTAGTTTATATCTCGCTTCAAGCTAAATAAAATAATTAAAATAAAATAAATAGGTGTATTGTGAAAAAATAAATAATTTTTTTAATGAAATAGAAGTATATATATAGAAAAGTACCTTAATTAATAATTGATTTGCGCGCTATCCACGTTCCCAAGCCCCAGGCCCCTAACAAATAATTAACATAAGCACGATCTTTGAAGCAGAATAAATTAATTAATGTAACACTATATTGGGAAAGAACAAGAATTCTCTAGTAAGCTCTAAACCCTTTGAATAATAATCACCTGCTTGGATTCCATAAAATAATCCATAATTAAGTTAATTAATTTTGAACCATGACAAAATTACGACAACGTGGCATAGATAATTAGATTTACCCAAGATTTGCTAACCTAAAACATATTAATGCTGGTGTTAGGATGTGTTTATTTAGTAGTAGGTGAAAATATATGGAGAACCCCCTTAACCATGAGGCAGTTTGAAATAAGCCCCTTAACAATTTTTTACATTTATTATTTTTTGGTTTGACTTAGGATAATTTCATTAAGTTAAATGATGAGCGTAAATTTAAATGCATTATTTATATATAGGATAATAATTAATCTGATAACTCCGGTTATTAGTACCAATAAAATAATGAGTACTAAATTTCGTATCGGAAGAATCAGCAAACGATTTAAATCAAATAAACTAATAAATGGACAGTAAATATAGAAGTTTTAAAAATTGAATAGTCGGAACAAAACAGACCATATATGGTTTAGATAAGTTCTATACATTTTCACTATTTTTCTGTTCTAAAAAAATTTCAAAAGTTAAAGAGAGTCTCAATAAGAAACTAAAGTTGGGGGGCTCATTTCAAATGTACTATAGTTGGGGGGGCCCTTGTGCATTTTTTAACCTAATTAAAGAGGTTAGTTATTTCTATAAGATTCTCCAACTCCACCGACCCCTATTATTAAGAAAAGGTCAAGAGCTTTACTTAAATTGGCCACTTGTCATATATCACTCTCATGTTATGTTTAAAAACACTCCACTTGCTTCTTATAGTAAGGAGAAAACTCCCCCCATATTCATGGAGAAAAATTATTGACTACCCCCGGTGCACTTGTATGTTCGTACACGAATAATTTTATACCCACTCTCAAAAAATTGTCGGCCTAAAGGAGCAAACATCCTGTCTCGTAGCGGGAAGCTAGATTAGGAAGAGTCATGTTCGAAATTAGGGAAGGTTGAGTTTGATCGAATCATATTCGAAACCTACGGGCGCTATATCTGTATGCTTTAAGTGAGTTAGTTATATATTTCTAACAGCTCGATATTTTGATATTAATGATTAGCACCAACGATCCTACAAATTGTATCAAAGCAGGAGGTCCTGTATGTTGCAAATTTGTACATATGCTGGAAAAAATTATTGGCTTAAAAAGGCCAGCATCCTACCTCGTAGCGGGAGGCTGGGTTGGGCCGAATCATAATCGAAGCCCATGGATGCTTCGTTTATACATTTTGAATGAATTGATTACATATATATTTCTAACAACTCGATATTTTTGAAATTAATGATTAACATCAGCGATCCTACAAATGATATCAAAGTAAGAGGTCCCGCATATTGCGAATTTATGCAGACGCTGGAAAGGATTGTTGGCTTCAAGAGGCCAGCATCAAGCCTCATAGCGGGAGACTGGGTTGGATCGAGTCATAATTGAAGCGCGCGCCCATGGATACTCTATTTGTACATGTTAAGTAAATTGATTACATATATAGTTGAGCTTTTAGAATTAATGATTAGGACTAACGATCCGACAAGAATAAATAAAAGTAAAATACAAGCTAAAATATTGACTAAACTAAACAGTGTGATTCATATAGAAATTTTAACAATATGATGCCGACCATCGGAGGCATCGTCCGTTTGCCAATCATCTATCACATCTTATTTTTCAATTTGCATTGTCACGCTAAGTTGCAGTAGTGCGGTCCATGAATATAATAATATTACATGAATCTAGTGCATCTACACATCTACAAATAAAGAATGCTATGCTTAGTCCCATGGAGTAAGGGAAACCAAAATGCGTGTTGGAATTATAGGGTCCTTTGGGTGCTACGAAGAGCCACCGAACTTATTAATGATAATAAATAATATAGTACACCCATGTTCTCATAGTTTTTGAGAATGATCATAGTATTATCCTAGTATTAATTTGTGGACACCATCTCTCTCTCTCTCTCTCTCTCTCTCTCTCTCTCTCTCTCTCTCTCTCTCTTACCTTGTCACATCTTATACATATTTTAATATATAGATAAAAAATAAAATATTTATTTGAGTTATTTAACTTTTTAAAATTTTTGATTTTACCGGCCAACCACTAAATTTGTTGGATTTAAGTCAATCAGCAATATTTTAACTTTATACTTATAAATTTAGTTATTATATTTTATATAATTCTTGTAATTATGAATTTATTAAAGTCACATTATCACTAACAGACTCAAATCAATAAATTAAAATATTAAATAATAAAATCAAACTATTAAAAAATTAAATAGTTAAATCAAAATAATCATGATTAAGATAAATTCTATATATTTTTGCTTATTAATATACAGTCTATTTAGTTACCATTTTTTTTTTTTTTTGCCTTGAAAACAGATAAATTGGGTAGTTCACAGATGTGATAAGTATAGCATGCAGGACCGACTGTCCCTAGAGTAAGTAGCAAAGGGCTTGGTGGTTGGTATCTGAGATCCAAGTTCGAATTCTAGCTGATTCACATTTCTAACTAAATTTATTTCTAAATGAAATAAATGAAACGAGTAGTGTGCTACCTATTTTTCCAAAAAAAAAAAAAGAAAAAAAAAAAAAAAAAAGAAAAAAAGATAAGTATAGCATGCAGGGGAAAGTTTTGTTTTTACCTCTTCCCTTTGTGGTCCTCTCATCTATTCCCTACTTAAAACTTATGTCATTATGCTCCTTTGTCCTTTTCTCTCTATAGAATAGACATCTCAAAAATTCATGCATGTGAAAAGCTGAAAAATACATAGTCGGCTCACAGTCTCTAAAAGTCCTACATTGAATAATATGAAAATATGATCAGTATAACCTATAAAAACTTCACACCAATACTAACTAATAATCTGTTGCTATGTTTAATCTTGTGACACTATCAGAATTTAATTTGGCTCTATAACATAACATCTTCAAAATTTAAAATATACTATTTATAAGGCATAGTAAGATTAAACCTCTTAATTTGACTATAGTATTTTGAGCGGTTGTTAGGCCTAAAAAAAATTAAGAAAATTGAACATGAGTTTAAAACTGAAGTAGTTCTAGAATGGACGAGCCACCCGAAAGCAAGGATATCATAATTGGTATTAAAGCCAATCACGAGCCGAAAATATAAAATGAGTACTCTCAACTGAGTCAGTGTTATACAACAAGTAATTAAGAGCAACGCTCTTAGGCCGACGACGATTGTGAGTAAAGCGCAGCTACCCATAATTACTCATGAGTGTACTTGAACCTAACGAAAACGTCAGAGATTATATGGAAAAAATATATATAACACCCTCAAAATTTGAAATGGTATATATATAA
This sequence comes from Ananas comosus, assembly GCF_001540865.1. Lineage (NCBI taxonomy): Eukaryota > Viridiplantae > Streptophyta > Magnoliopsida > Poales > Bromeliaceae > Ananas > Ananas comosus. Next base: position 13,910,092 of record NC_033625.1, read on the forward strand.
AGTGTAGAATAACTAAAACTCTTAATCCATGCACCTATAATATTTTGAATATGATTACGCTCAAAAAATTAAGAAAATTAAGTAAATTTAGAACCAAAGCGGTGCTACAACAGATTATCTCTACTGAAAAGAAGCGCGTCATAATTCTGGCCACACAAATATATTATTATATATAGTTTCGAAGCCACTTTTGTAGATGCTATCATAGGAAGCCATATTGTCTAATAGGTCCAGAATTTGATCTCCATACAGACTTACTTGCGAGTTGCAATCTCCATTAGAATAGAAGATGAGTTACGTTAGAGTCAAAGCCTCCGAATCAAACACCGTCTAATATGATATTTTAATACGCAACCGACTGTGCTAGCAGTCGAAAATATAATACCTTAGTTTTTTCTTTATGAGTGAAAGCAGACCACGTTGATGGGTATAAGGTTATTTAACAAAACATGCATTCTCAACCATATGATTTGCTGCTCATGAATTAAGAAATTGGAAACGTCGAGAAGCCTCCAACACTTTCGAAGAGAACCACATGTTCACATTTTAAAAAAAGAAAAAAAAAAAAAAAGACTTTTGTCTAGCGCCGCTTTAACAAATTTTTTTAATAAATTATTTTCTGGGAAAAGTTCCTACAGTAGGTGCTTCTGCAACAGACTAGAAACTTGTCCTCTTCGCGCTTGTTTGGATTGGAAATAAGGGTGGAATAATCTCTTTATCTTCTTTATATTCAAACATTAATTTTTTATTTAAAAATAATAATTTTCGAATATCTGAAATAAGCTGGTATAACTATTCTCACCAACACCTTCATTTTTTATATATAACTATCCACTATTTTTCTTATTTTATATTATCTATTCAAATAATATTTTTCTTATCCCCGTGAATAACCTAATTTTTATCCAAACGCTATTTTTCTTATCCTCATATTTGTACTTATCTCTATAATAACTAGTTCTTGCTTATATCCTAACCAAACGCTGCCGAATTCATGCCCCAATTAAATTATTGAAAATTTTGTCCTATTGCCGACCTTCTCTAGAGCAAGTGGCAAAGGGCTTAGTGGGTGGTATCCGAGGTTCCAAATTTGAATCCTACTTGATTCACATTTTCAGCTAAGTTTATTTTTGCATGAAATAAATGAAGCGGATAGCGTGCCACCTATCTCTCAAAAAAAAAAAAACTTTTTCCTATTTAATGCAATCAATTTTTCTAATTTTAGAGTTTTTGTGAAGATGTTGTTCAATTAAGCTTGACCGAAAATTTTGTTAAATTTAATAATTTTTTAAATCGACGCGATAAATTTTTAAACGTTCATAATTTTTTGCTTGAGTGTTATTTTTTAACATACAACTCCAATTCAAAAAACACCTCCCGAGGTCTATGCATCGAATAGAAATATCACTCTGGCTGAGTTTAATTGGGACAAAAATTAATCTGTCTAAATTCCCCATTTTTATATTTTTAGATTATTTTTAGAAAGTTTTATATCTTTTTCAATTTTGAATTAAGTTGCATGGTTATTTTTTATAGGTTTAAGTTTAAAGATTAGAGTTTATTATCTTTAATTATAATAGGAACCGGACATCGACCCTAAATATAAACGTTGCGATCGATTAATATAATTAACTTTTAGAGTGATTAATAATATTTTCGTATTTATTGAAGAATTGTGTTCTTCGTGTATCTCTTTCTGTACTTATGCTTCTTTCCTCTCAACACAGCTTAGACCTGCGATAGTATTTGAGCCTCAATTAAAATGAAAAATTAGACTTCGTTGATACCATTTTCAGAGGTACATATCCTGTTAGGGCATGTTTGGTTCGTGCATTTTGGATCCGGAATGGGAATCGGTTTGATCAAATTCTGCTTATTTTGTTTGGTTCACAGGAATCGATTTGGGACTTCCATTCCAGATCGGATCGAATGAGAATGATGTATTAGCTTACAAATTGATTCCGGTCTCTAAGCCCGGATTGAAGTTTCAATCCTAAACCCACGCTCACCTCTTCCTTAAGCTCAGCCCAAGGTTTCTCCACCTTATCCATTCTTTCTCTCCCTGTACCAATCTATTCCCTTTTTTCTCAGCATTAAAAAAGAAAGGTGATATATTATTTTTATTATAATTTTATTCAAAAAAATTTATGCACTTTTTTTGTAATTTCTTGCATAAAAATTTTTAAAATAAATTATTTTTTTTTGGCATACCTCTAACTTGAGAGTAGTATTAATTTTTTTTATATAAATTTTAGATAGTTTCATAAAATTATATTTGAAAGTAAAATTAGTATTATATTATTCTATTATTTTTAACTTTGTATCAACCAAACAATGAAATAGGAATAATTCATTCTGATTTCCAATTCAGAAATGAACCGAACATTTTGGGAGAGTGGGGCAATCCAATAGCCATTCCAATTCATTCTCATTTCATTATCCATTCAAATTCCACTCTTGAACCAAACAATCCCTTAGTATAGATTATAATAATAGAAGTGAGATAATAACTTGAAGAATTAAATTAGTAAATGATTGTATCTCTTTAGTAGTTATTCTTACAAAAAGATATGTCTTTTCATTTGAAGTAGAGACGTGTCTTTTTAGGAAGATATTTTTGTGAATCTTTTGTGAAAGAATGTGTCTTTTCACTATTTGTGAATGGGTTCTTTTATGAAAAAATATAATTTTAAAAATTATGTCATTTTATCATAATTATTCATCTCCTACAAATAAAATATATTTGAAGGCTTCAAGAAAAATATAATCAATCATTTCTCCTGCTTAATTTTTCATACTAATTCTTAAGAGAAAAGTTTTCAAGGAAAAATTGTCTTATTATAACCTGAAAGTGATTTGTTGGTAACCCGACAGCATACATTCAAATAGGAACAAATATCACCTTAAAGAAAATAATCTTACACTCTTCAAGACCATAATTTACTTAATCTTCCGTCATATTCCCCAACGTATCCAATATATTCTTTAAACTTAAAAAAATATTTAATATATCTCAGGTTTCTAAAATTGTCTTCTTTATTTTAAAATTGGGAAAACTTCAAAAACCCTCCCTGTGGTTTCACACTTTTTCATTTTAGTACCCTGTGGTTTAAAGTTTATCAAGTTAGTACCCTGTGGTTTCTCACTTTATCACTTTAGTACCCTGTGGTTTAAAGTGTATCAAGTTAGTACCCTGTGGTTTTGCACTTTATCACTTTAGTACCCTGTGGTTTCACACTTTATCACTTTAGTACCCTGTGATTTAAAAAACCACAGGGTACTAACTTGATACAAATTAAAACCACAGGGTACTAAAGTGATAAAGTACAAAACCACAGGGTACTAACTTGATACACTTTAAACCACAAGGTACTAAAGTGATAAAGTGAGAAACCACAGGGTACTAACTTGATACATTTTAAACCACAGGGTACTAAAATGAAAAAAATTGAAACCACAAGGGGGGTTTTTGAAGTTTTCCCAAATTTGCATCTTAAAATGTATAAGCTTCTTTCAAACATACCCCTGCCCTTGAAGATCTTTTAAAAAGATTTAAAATTTTGCATAGTTTGACAAAATAGTGGACACAAATTTATAAAGTTGTAATAGTTGGCAGGTTTATATAAGCAACAACCCTGTTTTTTCAATACCAATAAAATATAATTTAACGTGTTGACAAACAACCCTATTTTTTCAAATTTTTATTTTTCTCATCAAATAAGCACCTATCTCAATTTGTTGCAACATTTGATTCGAGCTTTCTGAATTGTTACAATCAAATCTCACAAATTATTTTAATTGACTAAATATATATCTATCACTAGTGTGAAATATTGACTATTTATTATTGGATTAAAATAGACCCAACTTTCTGTCCCGTGACAATCAGCCAAGAAAACTAATAAGTTGAATTGAATAAGCCTAATAAATTAAGCAAAAGTGTAGTCGACAAGAGAACTAACGGCAAAAAGCCCAAAAATAAATCCAACGTCCAGATAGGTTGCGTCAAATTGAAAACCGCGAGCGCTGTGGCTGAGCTTTTAGAAGCCCGCGAGCGCTGTGGCTGAGCTTTTAGATGGATGCGTCCTTCCTATCAACACGTGGTTTTAGGATAGTTGGTTTGCACTTACGGTCCATATGAAAGTCATGTAACAATACCATACTTAATGATGCGACAATAATTAAAATACCACAATTACTTCCACAACAGCGACACACTAATATTTTGTCAAGTAAATTATTGAAGACCAAAGTTCGAATAAAAATTATAACAAATTAAAATTTAACGGCCAAAGTGTCAAGGCGTCTCATAGTTTGAGGACCAAGAGTGTAATTTAGCCTAAAAGAAGCAAGAACATAAACAAGAGTGTAACATTCACAGGATACAAAAGCAAGCAAAGATCACACTACAATGCTGTGACTCAAAAGGATACTTAAACTGGTCATTGCTGAGTAAAATAATCTCACACAATTTTATCACTGTCGAAAAAGGATCAACTCATCGATAACTCGGTCATTATGAACTTACACTAGAAGAAAGATTTTCTTCTGTCCTGAGATACTTCCTTCGCATAATCCGAAAGTAGATCCAAGAAGGGCAGCAGGAAGTAGACACCGTTTTCGGATTCCTCCAAACTCAAATCTGTTTTCTTATAACAGCATTTCCAAAACTGTCAGCATCAGATTTGCAGGATGTACATTAACCGGAGAATGCAGTTCGAACTTCAGAAATCAGTAAAATGAGTTGCAAAATTTGGAACCACTGCAGCTTCGCCAAAATGAGACATCATATCATTCAGAGCATGATGCTGTAATTGTTTTCTGAAACCAGATTTTATTGAAAGAACGAAAAAAAAAGTTGCGCACTCGTTGAAGTGATCTTCCTGTACTGAAATTTTTGCAGTCCACACACCTTCAAGAAGAGGTATGACATGAAATTATGCTTCAAATAAGAGAATAATCGGAATTTTTCTCCCTGTGACATCAAAAAACTTAGTAATAGTGAGGATTAAATGCATTATTGGCGAATACAGAAAGGTCGTCGCAATCTAGCATACCAGTTGGAAGATGAAATTGCAAGATGTATCATCTATTATACAAGCGTGTGCTTAACGTCCAACCTAAGGCCTAATTTGGAAATGCTTCGTCTACACCTGCCGCTTTTGAGTGCTTTAGGTCCCCACAGAATACTAAAGCGCTTTAGGGCTCCGTAAACGTCATATGCTTCCTCAATTGCAGCTTCCTACCACACTTGTTTACCTTGAAGCACAAGGGAACAGTGAAGCTCCAAAACACTATTGCTTTTCTTCTTTTTTTTTTGGGTGGGGTATAGCTCTAAAGCATTGAAAGTGGCTACTGTACTCAAAGCATTCCCAGACAAGGTCTAAGTATTTTATAGCACAACTTGAGCAGAAACACTCGCAACCAACAACTCTAATTAGATTTAATGAGAAGGATGAAACATTTATAAAACCAACAAAAAATCCAATAGTTTTTCAACTAGCCATTTATATTATGATTGCTCCTTTCAGCTTTAGGTTATGTAATGATTTCACAATTGTAGCCATAAACATCAAAGAAAACAACACGAACGACTCATTCGTGTAGCTCAATATCTTTTCCCTTTCTACTAGGCTATCTCATACTATAATCTACGACATCTTAGAAATCAAATTGCAAATTTTCCATCACGAAAAAAAATATCCCTACCAACTGTGCTAGCAATTGAAAATATTCATAAGCATAATTGTCAGCCAAGAAAACAATACATGATGCTTCTTTGTAAGAACAATCATTCCTTCTAACTGCTTATCTAGTAAAACATTTCAAACAAATTCTAAATTGAATTTTGAAATGAATAAATGGTTTACCATACTCATCTAAATTCGTGGCATCTTCGACAACTTTATTGCCTTATTTGGTCTCATGACTAATTATAGTGGGGAATCAGCTATTCTCTATAATAAAAGAAAAAAAAATAACGCCAACCATATTCTCAAGAGTATTTGAAGAAAAAGCATAACAAGAAAGTAGATATATCTCAACTAGCTTAAGAAAAACATTTGTCTTTTCTAAGAACAGTAATAATAATAAAATCTCAAATAAACATATTATAAATCTCCGACTGCTAACACAGTTGGTACGGACACTTTCTTCTATATAAGAGAGTCACAATTTAATTCCCATAGATTCTAATATATACAATACGCCACTATAATAGTATGAAATCAAAATAACCTGTGGACCCAGCCTGTTTTACACCCCTAAATACAACCCAACATTTATCACGCAAATCCTAACGTGACATAACTAGGCAACAAGTGGCTTTAAATCATGACCAACAAAGCAAAAGTTTTGTCCTCAACAACTATGATCAATAGTCTAAGCCAAGAGTGATAGTGTTATCTTATAGTAGATAGGAGACCTCAACCTCCACAATTAGACTTGCTCAATTAAAAGTGAACAGTTACTTTACTATCGATTGAAGAATATTGCAAAAAAAAAAGGAGAAGACTCTACTCGAAGTTATAAACAACAGTTACATTTGCGAGATTTTTGATAAATAGCAGGTTATATTCTAACTTCAAGACTTTGTAAAGGATTCTCATTTTCGTCTATATCTCAATCTCTCCAGCTACATATATATAGCACATTTTGATGTTTAAAACCATATCAGGTTCACTCCCAAAATGAGTGCATGTACTGCAATAAGTATAAATTATGTACTCACTATCAAAATAATTTTCGATTGAACCAAAACTTACTAAAATCAATCTCCGCTAGATGCCTTTTAGAGGTAAAACATCCTTCAAATATTTCCAACTCAATTTTAGCCTTGGTGTGCAGTTGAGGGTGTTACATTACCAAATTAAAACTCGAATTTCTGTATGAATAGTTGAAAAGCCTGTGAATTTATATTTACATCCCATAGTAATTGAACATACCATGTATACTATCCGAGAGCCATAATCCAGGCATAAAGAATCGTCAAAATATAAATCCTTCAAGAGAAAATGTAGAACCAACTATTACCCACAATATCCAATATCGTCCAATCATAGTGTAATTAGCTCACCATATAATCCAACGTTGTAGAGTGCACTTAGCAATGATATATTCCTCCTTGTGGACAGTCACAAATTAATACTCACAATCGCTTAGTTTTGTTACATCTTTATGGTTCATGCTATACACCAATGGGCCTAAAGTTTAAAAAAATTAAAAAAAAAAAAAAAAAACTCAATAAGTTCATAACCTCTTTACAAACTTTAACTAAATTACCTAATATTAACAAGGAATTGAAGAAACACACAATTCTTAATGTAGTCAAGAACTAATAGTGGCTCATCCGCGTAGCACCACATTGTCTTACTAAGCAAGTATATCCTAAACTTCTGAAAAACGCACAACACTATATGACATTATAAGAAATTAAATTACAAACTTCTCACACAAAGGAAAATGTCCCTACCAACTGTGCTAGCAGTCATGAATGTATATTTAACATCATAAACATATAACTAAATATGAGAAAGTTACATTGGTAAGAATAATATTTGGTCGCGCCTTAAAAACAAATTTTAGTCTGCTTACAATGCAAGCACTTGTCGAGAGTTTAGAGCTTTACCCTTCATCTTAACATAGAGTTAGCTTTACTTGATTATTTCTAAGAACATAACGAGAATATTATCCCTCATTTGGCTTGTTAAATAATAAACATATCCAAATTGGAAGATTCGTGCTATACGCTATACAAAAATTTGATAACATTCTTAAAAGAACATTAAAGTGGCTGACAATAAGGACATTACATCAATTTCATCGAAAAGAACCATAAGCTTCCTTAGAAGTAACAAAAACTATAGTTACCATCACAAAGGAATTATCACAAATTTTCTAACTGCTAGGACAGTTGGTAGGAACACTTTCCTCCATATGAGAAGCTTGTGGTTTCATTCCTATCAATGTCATAATACAATATGCATTGTTATAACAATACAGACCCAAATGACCTACAAAATCAATTCTAGTTACGTATGAACAAATAACACATGACAATAACTAACATCAGGAGATGTTAAAGACCTACAAAAGTCCATTAGTTAAGAGTACCGACATGTTTTCAAGTCTCACTACGAGCCTAACTTTAATAAACAAAAGACCAACGTTACAGGAACTAGACAATGGCTAGCATATGTTGGGGACTTCGACAAAAACTCTAAAACACTTTTGCCTTTAGCCAAAGTGATGCAGGATTAGAGGTGAGATTGGGTTCTAAACCCTAAACCCTAAACCCTAAACTCTAAAACACTTTTGCCTTTAGCCAAAGTGATGCAGGATTAGAGGTGAGATTGGGTTCTATGGACAGCAAAATAATGATACAAACTTTGCGAGGGAGTACATTAGAACAAGAGTGAAGACAGCTTGTGTTCTAGGTGTCTGCAAATGTGCAACCACTTAAAGTGGAGACACATATGCAAGCTGTAGGTTTCAAGCTATAATATATCCCTGCAAGCTGCAGGTTTCGAGCTATAATATATCCCTGCATGTCAACTATCATTATAATGCAACACATTCAAATTAATCCTATGATATTGACAATTTATCGTTTGACTACCAAATTTAAACATCAATCACTATGCAACACATTCTCTCATAAAATATTGAAATAAAAAAATTCTATTCAAAGTAATAGATAGAAATTTTTTTGGAACAACGATGATATTGACAAAGCAATAATTATTACTAATAAAGTAAGTACATTAAATCTAAACATATGTATATTGTAAAGCTAACAAGATTCATTATACCTGCTCTATCAACAATAATTTTTGCTCTATCAATGTCACTAACTTTAGGAATTTATTAGTGACTTAAATATAAAATATTCAAGAAACAAATTTACAGAGAGGAAGCCATGAAGGCATTTCCTATTTCAATATCTCCTCACTCACACAAGAATGTGTTTTGTATTATAATTATGGAGTGATGCTATACCCACAACCGTTTTACATGCATGTCAAATGACGACCTGATAAATTGTTATGATTCACATCATAGTAGGACTAACACCACCATTTCAGGCAATCATAATCCTAGGAGATTTGACATGCATATCAAAGGTTGTGGGTATATCATTTCTCATAATTAATATATCATGCATTAAAACCCAATGTAATTGATAGGTGCAAACTAAGAAGCCAAATATGGCCTAAATACAAATTTGAACTTATAGAAGCCAAATTTGGCCTAAATACAAATTTGAACTTATACCTTCTTACTTCCAATAAGGGGCCGTTTGGTTGGATGTAGTTGTAGAAACAGTGTAGTTAGAAATACATGCAGTTGCAAATGCTGCAGTTATAACTACACCTAGTCTGTTTGGTTTTACGCAGTTGCAACTGCTGCAGTTACATTTTTTCTGTTTGGTAATATGAAGCTGATAGTTGTATTTATGAATTTTGTCACCTCTTCAGATAGAGTGGTGAGGTTACCTTCACTAAACATAAAATAATTGTATAAATTTATTAATTATTTAAATTTACTATTTATAAATAAATAAGTAGATATATATAATATTTTTATATTTTTCAATAATTCTTCAACTTATTAATCGACACATTTAAAATTTTTAATTTATTTAATTTTAATATGTAAATCAAACTTTAAAAATTTAAACGATTCTCTCATTTTTTTTTATCAAATTTAATAATTATAATTAATTAAAACTTATTAAATTAACATACACGATCACATTCTATAAAAATTTAGAAAAAAAAACTATATTTATATTTTAAATAAAATAAATTTAAAAAAATTAATTTTTTGCACAAAGCTTGTATTGTCTAAAAAATTTTATTAGTATGAGTTTATTTATAAGTATTTTTATTTACCTATATACATATATTATTTATTTATTTAGCTATTTATTTATTTATTTATTATTATTAATTTGTGGGTGATCCTATCCCTGACCAACTGCTGCAGTTGGAACTACGACCAATTTGGATGTAGTTCCAACTGCAGCATTTGGGCCTTCTTGTGCAGTTGAAACTGCAGCAGCTGAACTCAACTACACTAAACCAAACAAAGGAATTGTGGCTGCACGCATTTGCAACTGCACTGCAGTTGCAAATACGTACAACCAAACAGCCCCTAAGTGGAATAGTTCAAATTGCACACTTGGAATCACATGTCTCAAGTTGCATGCTATGCAAATCAAACATGGCATGCAAACTAACACATAACATACTCCAAAGAAGGGAAAACAACCAATCAAAAGTGCTGCTACAGGAACCCTCAAAGGTCCCCTCAAAGACCGCTGATGCGCTGGCAATTCCATATAACATATACTGATCAGTTCAGGCACGCAACCTGAGGCATCGCCAGTACATCAGCGGCACTTGAGGAGGCCATAGAAGGGTACCCAAAGCATCACTCATTAAAAAAAATTCCTGCTTTCCAAGAAGAAGTAGACCCTTTCAATCACCTACAATAACAGGAGTAATGCTATGTCCACTCCCGTTTACTCAAAAAGTAAACGAATTAGACTAATAAAATTAGTACGACTAAAAGTTTAGTGTGATGTACCCATTGTACAGCCCACACAGATCCCCAAATCGACCAATTCAGCAAACCATCCTATTTACTCGCAAGTAAACAGAAGCGAGCAAAGCATTTCCCCCACAATACATAACCTAATACCCTAGAAGCTGTAAATTTACATATCTCAACTCCACATAGGAAGAATACCATCAAAATGTAAAATCTCTCTTATCTAAGGGCTACAGAGGTTGAGAAAAGAGGAGAAAGAAAGGCCTAAAGCAAAAGCAATGGAGAACAGAGAGATATCTCCTCTATGGCTTCCATTCCTCTTCACACTACTTATAACAAAGTTCCTGAAATAGCTAATTATACCAAGCAAACCTTTCCAAAAAAAGCAAAAACAAGCTTTGAGGAAGGTTAGGAAAACAACCCAGCAAGATAATCCTGCCCTTCTTCTTGTTCTCTTCCTGCTCTTCTTCCAACTCCATGGATGGCCTCTTCCTGCTATACTTCCAACTCCCTTAATAGAAAGTAATGGGCTGGTTTTAATAAGCTGGGTTAAAGAAGCAGGTGGTATTTATTATACTGTTTTGTGAAACCGATTGCTCAAACTGCACTGCTTGCTAGTCCCTGAACTTTTAGTAAATTTAACTCCCACCCTAAATTTTTTTTTATCTTAATACTTTTACCTTTTAAACTTTCAAATTTTTAATTTCGCCACTCTACATATTATGAACATATATTGCTCACTTAAAAAATTTATCTATACTGATATGCTAAATTTTTACTATTTTTTTTTTCTTATAACACTAACTGATCTATTTATGTCTTATATTTCAACATGTCAATAAGTTATTATAGAATGTTTAAATATACACCATATTATTATATTTACCATTAAAAAAGTGATTGTCTATATCTAGTGCATCTCTATATTTATGTTCAATATATTTGATGAACCTTTATTTCAATTTAAATATAAGCTAATTTGCAAAAAAATATATATGTTTGAATATTAGATAGTTATATTACAATAATCATGTTGCCTGTATACGCAGATAAACCAAATACAAGTCATTACTTTTTCTTTATAGCAAATAAGAAAAGAAAGGCAAAAAGAAAATGAAAGAATCTCTAAGATATAGGCTATTTTCAAAATGGCCCCTATAACCTTAATTTTTTTTTGACTAAAATCTCCTTATTTTTTAATCTTTCGCAATTAAATAATTCTTATCCAATATATTTTTATAGATATAAATAATTACCAATTGGAACATTAAATTAAGGGGTTTATTTCAAAATGACATATAAGCTATAGGTGAGATGGTCTATATATTATCTAAAAAGAAACAATTGAATGTTCAAAAATCTCATAATGTTTTAATTAAAACCATGGGTAGTTGGGTACCAAAATAAAATCGTTACCAAGGTTGGGGCTAAAAGTGCAATTTTCCCATGAAACCACTCAGACCGCCCCTGGTTTTTCTCTGCACCAATTGTCGGCTGTTAGTGCGGCAAGGCAGCGGATTCCCTGCCACGGAAATAATTTCTCCAGCATCAATAAAGCGTAAAACTTAGTTAGTTAATTCGCGTTTAATTCGCGAATTATTCTCAACTTTTTAGAAAATCGAATTAAACGTTGGCATCCGAATTTTTTCAAAACATGCGTAAAAAAATATATTTTTTTCAGCAATAATAATCATCCGCGAATCATTCGTGATTCGCGAATGATTCGTCCAAAGAAACGGCGGTCGCGGACTCGCAGCCGCGTCGTCACCGCCATCGTCGGCGTCCTCCTCCTCCATCGCTTTCGTCGCGGAACTTTGGATCACTGTAAAATTTCTCGAAAAAAAAAATTTTCGCTAAAATTTTTTTTTCCAAACAATAAGTTGTCCCTCAAATTTTTTTTTAAAAAATTATTTTATAAATTTTGAAAAAAAAATCGAGTTTGTGACTTGAGACTTGAGAGCAAGCGGTAGAAATGGCGCCGGGTTTGGGAAGAAGAAGAAGGGAAATCGGGGCTTTCGAGAACAGGATGAGGCGGGGTCCACGAGGCCACTTTGGTCTCGTGGACCGCATGAGAGGGAGGTCCGTTGTCATTAACTTTATATATATATATATATATATATATATATTAAATTTTATTTATAAATATATATTTATTTATTATATATAGTATTCTATTTTTATATAAAAATATTATTATATAATATTTTATTTATAATGATAATATAGTTTGCTATTCTTTTTACTTAATTAGCTTAATTTTGTAGTTTTTTATTCTTATATTCTTAAGAAATATGAGTATTTATACTAATAGAATAAATCTTGAGAAAAAATAATTTTAATTTAATAGCCGAATTTTTGATCCCGAATTTTTAATTGAAGAACGTATAATATCCGTATAAATCACGTATCCGAATAATTACTGAATCCGTTTTTTAGCCGTATTTTTCAACGAATTTAAAAATTAAAAGACGAATTTTATCCGAATTATATCCGTACCGAATTTTTGCCGAATCCGAATTAACTAACTATGGCGTAAACTTCTATGTATTCAGGATATTTTTTATAAATAATTAATAATATTTATGTAATTATCTCTTACAAATAATATTACACTCTGTTTGATTCGGAGGTAAGAGGGGATAACCCTTTATACCCTTTATATTCAAATTTATATTCAAACGCTATTTTTCGTATCCGACCATTTCGATATAAGTCTAAAATTACTATTTCACCTTTATTCTTAAAACAATCGAAAACAAGATTAATTAATCTAATTAATATTAAATTATTATTTCTGAATAACTGGTTGAAAGTTTAGAACAGCTATTCCCACACATACTTTTATTTTTAAAATTTAAAAATTAAAAAGTTAAAATTTATAATTTTAAAATTTGTAATTTGTAATCTCGAAATTAAAGTTTATTAATTTAAATTCTAAATTTTAATTTTAAATTTTTAAAATTTTCAAATTTTCAAATTTAAAACTTGATATTTTATATTTTTAAAATTTAAATTTGATCTTAAGTTGAAAGTTTGAAATTTAAAATTTAAAATTTTGAGATTTTAAATTTAAATTTAAAATCTGAATAAATCTAAACATTTAAAATTTTAAATTTTAAATTTTAAATTTTAAATATTCTTTTTAGTATACTATTTTTCATCCAAACGCAAAATTGATCATAATTCTTATTAATTTATATCTGAACTTATGACTATTTCTGAAATAGATAGTTTTTTCTTATATATATCCGAATAAAACGATACCTTCAATGTTTTCAGAGCAAGTACTGTTACATTCCAATGGTTAAAAAAAACAAAAACTATGGAGGTTTGAAACGTGCTCTAATGAATGTTTTTGATGGGGCCTTTGAACCAATATCTACCACTCCAGAACCAGGAGAAGAGAGTGCAGAAGAGCACTCCCCCGATGGCAACAGGGGTGTAGTTGAAGTTATCCTTGGTGATCGGATACGCCACGGGCAGCGAGAAGAAGACGGTGATCATCGCGACCCAGAGAACTGCAGTCCAGCCGACGGCAGCGCTGTACCGACCGAGATGGAAGGGGCCGCGGACGAAAGACTTGCGCCCCAGCGTCACCTTGAAGAAGACCGGCAGAGTGTAGGCGATGTAGGGAACGATCGTCGAGATCGACGCCATCGCCTGGAACGCGACGGAGCTGCCCAGCGACTGCACAAAAGTATATGTTGGAGGAAAAGGATCGACGTGCATGTTGCATGTTGCATGCATGAGTTTGATTGTAATGTGAAGGTCGCAACAGATGCCACTGCTTATTAGTACGTGACTACAGAAAATGTTCAAAACGTATCTTTGATTGTAGCTGCAACGCAGGAAAGAAATTATAATTTGACTGTACAAAAATTAGGGAGCCTGATAATTATAACAATAAATTATTAATGCTAGCGGGTCAGGTCGTAATACTTGGTGCCAAAATCAAATACCAAAGTGTAGGAGCTAAGTATTATGCGGAACAAAATATTATCCACAGAGTTTGGTGGAGCCACTTCTTAAACCCGTAAAAATCACCTCTAAAATCTCACGTTATCTAATAATTTTGATCTATATGTATGATTGGCGTTGAACTTGACAACATAGGAACCACCTCTAGAATCTCATATAACTCTAGTCTATATGCGTGATTGGATTTGACATTGATGAAAACGTCGAAGTTCGTAGAAACTAGAAATCACCTCTGAAATCTCACGTCTGGCGAGAACGTCTGGGTCTCAACAGAAAGAGGGTCTGTAATATCTCAATAGTTTCACATCATATGAGAAAGAGATTATGAAGAGATATATAAGGATCATGGGTTCAAGCATTTTGGGTCGGTGATTTGAACGTAATGAGTTATTAGTGCTAATGAGTCGGATCGTTCTGATTAAAAAGTTCTCGAGAGCTACATTATCCATAAATTGGCTCCAGTAGAGGAAAGATTTTCAAAATTAAGTAAATGCAAAAATATAACTTCTCTCAAGAGTGTTGGCATATTTGTACATAAAAAGATAAAATAAATATGATAGAAATGGGTATCTGCGCATATACTTATGTGATTTATATGTAGGTGCGTTGTAACAAAGATAAGAAACAATATTTGACTCAGATAGTAAGATTATAACTTCTGAAATCAAGTAGAAATGTATGAAATATACGATTTAAAAGCAATTTGTGCATATATAGTTGACTTATTTTTTTATTTATTAAAGGGAAAAAAAAAAGATGATATTAAAAGGGTACCGTGAGCGCCATGCAAAATGCGAGAACCACAGATAACCAGACAGCATTTACAGGGACTTCCTGCTTGTTTACTGAGTACCAGACTGCTGAAAATGGCATTGCTCCATCTCTAGAGAAGGCATATGCCATCCTGCAATTGATAAAACCAATTCATTTCAAAATACAAATAATCAACATGCAATTGCAAAATCAATCTAAACAATATAATGCATCTAAATCACTCGGAATTATCAAGAGGTGCAAAAATTAAATAAATGAAATAGGAAGAAAAAACCCAAGCACAACCACAACAACACGACAAAATTAATTTACGTTGTTCATCCTTACCAACGTACCGGACTACATCCACGAGTGTAAAGAGATTAAATCCAACTACCAAATTGAAGGGATTATAAGATTTTGTTAGAGACTATCCCTCAATAACAACGGGCATACAACCATCCAAATGTTGGATGGTGGAAGAAGACCTTCTTGTTACATCTTCTTTAAAGCACCTCCCAATTCCGCAAATTTCGCTCAAATGCCTCCGATCAACATTGAACGCCTTGAATCAAGGAAGAAAATCGAAAAAGAGAGCTCCTTCTTCAACCCTCTGTACATTTCTCTTCTCTATACTACAAAAAGGAAACCCTTGGGCGCAAAATGGGAACTCTCCCTATACTATATATGTTAGGATTTGGTTAGATTTGTAGTTGAATCCTATTTAGATAAGAATTAATATTTAAATCGGTTGAAGATAAATTAAGATTTAAATATTAATTAGAGGATAAACCTAACTAGATTAGGATTAATATTTAAATCTATTAGAGATTGATTAAGATAGATTTAGATATTAATTTGAGTAGAAATCCTAAACATATTAGGATTGGGGTACGTTTTAGTGGAGCCTTATAAATAGCTCTTTGTGGGTTTGCTTTTTGATGTGAGTACGGGAGAGAGAGAGAAAAGGCCTCTTGGGTGCCGTACCAGAGAGAGAAAAAGAGAGAGAGAGAGTTATTTAATTATGCTTTGAGTGCACCTAGTGCACGGGTGCATGTGAAGGATTGTCTTCTTTATGGGTTTATAGAAGACGAGAGAAGGGTAGAAGAGATTCAGAAAGAGGGCTCGGATTGTAGCTACTCTGTGCAGAAGAGGAGTCAGGTGTAATCTTCTCTTATTTAATGAATCTTATTTTACCTGCATATTTTTCTCTTTTATGATTGTATCAGCTTTTGCTGAGGAGACGGATTTATGGTAAAAACCCGATTGGACGTTTCCGTTGCGGAATCCCAACAATCGATACCGAATCTACAGCAGTCGGTATCGGAGCGGGTTGCGGATTCACGAGATCCGGTACCGGGGCGAGTACCGGATTCCCAACAATATATACCCAATGAGAATCCCTCTCATAATAACTTACTTGGCCAAATGTGTTAATGGGTTAGCTAAAGCTCAACTAACTACAAATAGCCCACCGACTGTCCCTAGCACAAGTGGCAAAGGACTTGGTGGTTGGTACCCGAGGCCTCAAATTCGAATCCTAATTGATTCACGTTTTCAGCTAAGTTTATTTCTTAAAAAAATAAACAAAATAGGTAGCATGCTATCTTTCTCTCAAAAAAAACTACGAAATAACCTACTACATAAGTGTTATTGGACCAAACCTAAAATAAACTAAACAGGCTAATAGGTGAATTTTATAGCACCAAACCCAACACTTGAGATTAAAATTCTAAGTGCAAGCTTAACATATGAGAGATTAAAATTTATAGGAAAATCAATATTTTGAAGGAACATCTATGCGAAATAGATGCAAAAGTACTTATGTATGTAAAAGAAAATTACAAGAAACATGAGTTATTTAGGGGCAGTTTGGTTCGCAGCATTTCGAGTACATATAGATGATGGCCCAGTTGCTGCATTTCTGGCTACATCCAAATTTGACGCAGTTGGACCAACAAGCACTTAAAAATCCTATCCTGGAGGTAACCCTACCTAATAAAAAGTCTCTCTCTTTTTTAAGGAGGGTAATATAAAAATAAGCTAAAATATAGAAAATCTTCTATATAAATTCATGTTTTTTTTTCACTTACCCTTTTAGTTTCAAAAATCTAAATTTTATTCCCTCGAAATTTTAAATTGATGCACTTAATTTTCCCCCATCAGGTTCCGTCACTGTTCTATCTATTTTATATAATTTACATTGAGAACGTCCTTAAAACAGCAGGAATTTATTAAGAACTTAAAAACTTTTCCCTCTAGAGCAAGTATAAGTATAATTTGGTCATTCGCTCTCTCAGTTAACACCGTAACCCCTATAAAACATCTACAAAATTTAGAGGAAGCAAAATGTAAGTATCAAAATGTCGGGAAGAAAAAGTGAAAAAATGGATATTTACGGGAGAGTTTTCTGTATGATGACAACAATAAGTTCTGCAAATTGCGGCTTCTAATTGACAGCAACCAAACAAAAAGAAAATTATAGTTGAAGCATTCTAAACTAGTAAACTATAAGCTACCCGATAGATTATGTGCAAATAAAATTACTAAAATTTTCAACTGCATGTATCTCTAATTACGTTTTATTTAATGAAAAGCGACCTCTACCTGGAGTTGCTTGTGACTAAGCTGACACCACAGAAGAATATGGCAACTGCCACCACTCCCAAGCAGACTATCCCTCCAGCTCCACTTCCATATCTTTCCTTGAATATGAGGTAGAAGATTTCAGCAATTGCATAGCCTCCAGCATCATTGTTGCTATCCAGAAGATATGGTATGTTGGTCACTGCAAATGTAATTGCTATCAAATAGGCCCAGCCAAAGATGGAGGACAGGCTGACTGCAGTTATTATCCCAATTGATCCACTCCTGTCTGCATTCTTTGTTTCCTCTGTCTGTTCATATATATATATATATATATATAGAGAGAGAGAGAGAGAGAGAGAGAGAGAGAAAAGTTACAGTAAGTTTATGGCATCTATCTTAATTAAGATTACAAGTTTATTTAGTCCTTGAAGCTTGATACTGGTTTCAATTTCATCATCATATTTTCAATTAATTGCTGCAGTAATTGAGTCCTTCAGCATAAGAACTAAAATTTTCTATTAAATAATAATAATAATAATGTTAATAATACTTCTATTGTGACACTCTAATAGTCTGACAATGGAGTTCTAATTGGGAATATATAAGACCTCAGGCCCTAAGTAACAACAACTGGGGTTAATTATTTCTCAAAAAAAAAAAAACCAACCGGGATTAATTAAGAATTTTGGGCCTGTTGTTGGCCTCAACGAGCTATTATTGCTAGCGGGTCAGGTTCTTATATCTATTAAGGGTTGTTAGGTTAGATATAATTAAAAATACAGCAAGTTAAAGATGCATGCAATTAAGTTAAATTAAAATTACATGCATTTTATTTTATTGGATTTAGTAGAAAATGTTTCAACTATAAATAATATATTTGGTTACATGTAGTTGAGAAATGCATTTTCAAAATTTTATCATCTTTTATATATATGTGGCAGTAGAGATTTACCTTCAATATAGAAAAGAAAAATATATTTTGTTTAGAAAGTGATTAGGAAGATAAGGTTACATTTTGTTTGTAGTTACTCTCTCCAACTGTTACAGTTGAGATTGTGGCTAATTTAGGCATAGTTTCAACCGCTGAAGTTAGCTTTCCTCGTACAATTCTAACTGCAGCAGTTAAATTCAAATGTATCAAACAAAATACTAAACTTCAATCTACGTGTGATGA
Organism: Ananas comosus; assembly: GCF_001540865.1. Taxonomy (NCBI): domain Eukaryota; kingdom Viridiplantae; phylum Streptophyta; class Magnoliopsida; order Poales; family Bromeliaceae; genus Ananas; species Ananas comosus. The sequence goes on from NC_033625.1 coordinate 13,929,140, forward strand.
TTAAACTGCAATACGGTTACAACTATATACAATCAAACAGTCCCTTTAAAACATATGATTTATAAAAAGCAAAAAAGAAAAAGAAGGTAACCATGCACATACCATGTGAGCAGATGCATCATATCCTGCCATGGAGTATTGGCTCATCAAGAGACCCAAAACAAATATGTAGAGCTTGTTATGTATCCCCTCACCATTATCTGTGTTGAAGTGAGTAAACACAAATTTGAAACTCGCCTTCTCCGTAGCAACAATGGGAATTAGAATCACAAATGCAAAAACACCTATTACAAAACAAAAAAACATAGTAATTATATAGATTAATTTGAAGGTTAATCCTAATATTCTTTAGATCTGTTTGGACGCTGGAATAAGTTATACCACTTTTGAAGTTTACAATATAAGGGCTAATATTCATAATTAAGTATTTTTCCTTTTTACTCATGTTTAGACATACTTTAATTCATCTTAGCAACCAAGTAAAATGGTGTTTAAAATAGCGATAAGACACATGCAGGATAACATTTTGTTTGGCTTATTTTGTTTACTCAAGTTCCATGGTAGATGATGCAATAGTAACTTAAATTCTATGAAGATTTGGTCTTGTGATTGCAAACTAAGATTTTGAATTTAGCTTTTTAGAAGGTCTCTTCGTTCATGATTTGATAGGATGTTGTATTTCATCTGCAAGACAATTTATCTTATTTGAATAAAAATGATTTGAAGATCAAATATGCTATGCGCATTTTTACGCATTTGATCATATTTTAAATCTACCAAATATTATAGGCTTCTTGTGAGAATAAAAGAGATGCTCCGAACAAGAGGTGCCCTCTTTAATTTACTTGAGAAGCTTATAGTATTTAGTAGATGCAGAGAGTGCGATTAAATGTCTAATACAACATATCATATTTGGCCCACGAAGTTATTTTCTCAAAACAAGATAAATCACCACATAAGTAAAATATGCTAGGCTACTAAATCATAGCTATCAAATTTCTTTAAGAAACAAAAATCAAACTCCTAACTTTCAGTCACTAGATAACTTATCGGATATCCATCCAAACAAGTTATAGTGTATAAATACCACTAAATAACTTACTCTGACAACTTAATATGATTATATTCCATAAGTTATTACCAAATAACTAGTTCCAACATCCAAATAGCTGGTATGACACTCCAATAGTCCCACATAGGATGCAAACAAAATTTGTGATTAGGAATATAAAAGACCATAGAGCTTAGTAATAATAACTGAGTTTTGAGCATTTTGGGCCAGTAGTTTTAGTCCAATGAGTTAGTATTGCCAGATGGTAGGATTGTTAAATTTGGCATCAAAATTGATTCAACGGTCGGAAATATGAAGTGGATCTCACATCGCCTGATAATCTTAAATTATATATGTCATTGTGGTGATCTTGGGCAATGTGTGTGATTGAACTAACAAAAGCGTTAGGACCTAAACGTTCTGTGATATCTCAATAGTCTCACAGATATTATCATTAATTATTATTACTAACGGATCGAATTGTTACAGATAGATTGAAAACTATAAAAAAACACATGCATTCTCATGTTTTAGGGCTCACCTAACATATTCCAGAGGGCACCAATTTGGCCAAAGATTGACAGCCATGTTACAGGAAGGCTATTAATCATGCCATGCAACAACAAGATGCCACCATGGAACCCTAGCACCATGTATTTAGATGCCAAGTACCCTCCACCATTGGCTCCTCCTGTGCTCAGTAGAATGATAACTTGGAGTAGCTGGGCTAGAGAGAAGTCCACACTTGTAGTACCAGCCCACTAAAACAATAAAAAATAAAAAGTAAAAAAAAAAAAAAAAAGAAAGTAAAGAAGACCTCCTCAACTATGAGCCATTTCAAAATGCCCCTAGGTAACTTTAGGGCTCTGTTTAGATGTCGAAATAAGTTATTTTTAGATTCCGTGTAAGAAGTTTTTAATATGATTATAAGTAAGGAGTTCGATATTTGCTCTTTCAAAAGTTTTACTATTCATAATTTCGTACGATATCATAATTCATCTACGACATGATTTATCTAATTCAAAAAAATAATTTAAAGGCCGAAAATATATCCAATTCTAAACATTCGATTACATTCCTTATCAATCAAATTTACAAATTTCTAAATAAATTATATTCATGCAATTTTGGCCAAATAAGTGATTTTATTAAATTTAATAACTTTAATCACTCTTTAAACTTAGCAAACTAGGATGATCAAATAAAAATAAGGGAATGTCGGGAAAAAGAAATTAAGGAAATTTAATTTTCTTTTGTTGGCACCCCTTTAAATTTTAAATTTTCAAATCAAGTGATTACACAATAAAATCAGGGGTTTTATTGCACTCATCAAGGATTGCATTGAATTTAACATGTTTAATCACTTTTTAAAAAATAAATCTGAAATATTTAATAGCTGATAGTTAATAAATAGAGCCAGCAAACTTAAACAAAATTTTTAACTTAACTAATTAAGTAGCATAATTCAAATTAAACAAAATTAAAAATTTGAGGGGCCCATTTGAAAATCGCCTTTAGGAGAGGGATGAAATTGACAATACCTGTCCAACAATGTTAAACCTGCATGTATAAAATATTGATAGTTAAAATTTACATTCTCTTGGACTTGAAAATACAAAGAATTAAACATCCTTCTTAAAATTCTGAATTAATTCAAGGGAAAAATAGAAGAAGATTTTATTTTCTTTACATGGAAGTCCAGGAAAAAATATAAAATTTCATCTTGAAAATAAGAGAGCATTTGAAACTTATAAAAAATAAATTTCGTAATTTTGTTTGAAATTATAATAAAGCTCATCAAAAGGGTATAAAATGAACGATCAAAATCGAATGATCTCATAAAAGTAGGGGATCAGATTCTTCAATTTAAAATCAAAATTATTGATCTTTATCTAAATAGTGAATATAATTTTCTATTGAAAATTCAACGGATTTCGATTCTTTTCGTATGGCCTTTAAATATTTTTAATTTTGATATATTTTGATCGTAAAATATATGACGTCGAAAAATTATAAAATTTGAGTTCTAGATTTTTAAATACTCTAAATCATGTGAAACGATATAAACCGTTGATTCGCAAGATCTAAAATCGAAAACAAATTATAAATACAAAAGCGTACTCCTAAAAATATAGTAACCGAATTATATATAAATTATACAAGGAATTAAAAAAGATATTGTGCAAAGCGCAAAATCGTAATTGAGACACTATATATACTTGTAAGGTGCTCATAAATGTTTGGTATGTTTAGCGAGAAAATGATTAGTTGGCATTGTGTTGAATAGCTCTATCAAACAGCACTACCGCAAAAACTCATTCTGGACAAACAGTTTGTCTCGATAAGAAGTGTAACAAACCAGCCGGTCATCCAGGAGGCGAGAGGAGCCCAGTCCTCGCCGGTGAGCCGGGCGCTCCAGTAGTACAGCCCGCCCGACGTCGGGTACGCGGAGCAAATCTCCGCCATCGCCAGCGCGATGCACCCGTTCATCGCCGTCACCACCACCCACCCGAGCGTCGCCGACGCGGGCCCGCCGTACCGCAGCCCGGTGTTGTACGTGGTCGTCACGCCGGTCAGCACCGATATGATCGCGAACGAGAACGCGAAGTTCGACACCACCCTACGCCGATCACGCGGAATAGGAAGCAACTTCAATGCATGAAAGGCTTGCAAAAATGATAGAAATGATCAAAGGAATTGAAATTGCGCGATCGGATTACGAGAGGCCGCGCTTCAGCTCCTGCTTGTAGCCCAGCTCGCGGAGCCGGGCGCGGTCCGGATCATCGGCACCCGAATTTCTCTCATTGCCATTTGCTTCATGGCCTTCTGGTGTAGCCATTTCTACATGTGGGAATGAGAAGATACTCCCAGATTCCCACTCTTCACTTTCCACAACTGCTACATATATATAATGCCAAGTACAAAGTCTACATAACAAAGGATCCGAATCCAAAACCGAACCCGCCATATAAATTTGACCCGTGTCCGACCAGAAACCGAACATGCGAGGTTTTCAATTGGATTCTGACGCAGACCTAAACCGCTTTGAGAGAAAAGAAGCATAAGGACAAAAAGAGAGGAATACACGAAGAACTAATTAATTCTTCGAAAAAACCAAAATAATATTTGTAAGAAAAAATCTTTGTAAAAAACCAATTCTTTGTAAAAATAACCTAAAAATATAAAAACAGAGGCCGAAACAATTAAATTTTGATCCCAAACTCGGCCAAAACTGCTTTGCTGTTTGACACATAAACCTCAAAAAGTGTTTCCTAAATTAGAGTTGCATGTTGAAGTCGGATGCTGGAGCGAAAAGTTATAGCCATTTAAAGATTGCTCTTTACGGAAATGGGCCGAATTTTTTGCTCGGCTTGATTGAGTTGTATTTTTTTATAAACTCTAACGCTGAATTGACTGTATCAGTTTCCATCAGAGTTTTAGTAATCGACTACGCTGGGATAGAAAACAAGCCCAATGGACATTTGAATCTGATGAGATATTACTGGATCCGATTTGGGGTAATTGGTTTTGAAACCCTGCGATTCGGGTTGCGTTTTGCCGGGTTATCGGATCCTTTGCCACCACCTCTAAGTAACAGGATTTCACAGGATTGTCTCTATTAATGTAGTTTAGCCATTTGTTGAACAATTGTGGGTTGCCACATGCCACAAACTGAGTCAAATTAAATTAGCTCATTATATTTGTGGCTTTTCTACATAAGAGTCAAAGATTCTAGTGGAAATTTCATTTTGTCTCACTCCTTTGACTGTTCAAATTTGGTGGGATTGATGTGTCCAAAATATTGTGTCTAAAATAGTGTAAACTATTTCTCTCATGGTGGAAGAGGTACCATTAATAAATGCTCTGTTTGACCCAGTTTCAAAGTATCTTACTATTATCTAAATATTTGATAAATTATTATAATATCTGATTCGAATTTCAAAAGTGTTACAATTAACTCCTACAATCTAGCTAATTTAATTGACGTAAAAGTAATGTATCCCCTTAATTATTATCACTTCATCGATTACAACACTAATAATCTATTAATATTTAACTAATTAAATTATATTGTAAAATTTGATTATAATAATTTTAAATAGTGAGTCAAAAATTATAATTAATTTCACTTGACTCGCTGTTTGAGGACCAAACATGTGATTCACTCTTGAATATTTTATTCGATTTAGTAATTGATGCCACATCATGCATATCCATCATAGAATAATATTTTTGGTGGAAAGTCATCTATTTTTATTAGGAAAATGCTAATGTACGCGCCCTTCGGGTGTACAAATTACACCCCACCCATTCAATAGGTGGGGTGATGTCATGTGAGTGCTGCCGCACAGCCCCTTATTTATGTGGGAGCCCTTAAGTGGACATCACCTCACCTATTTGATGGATAAGATGTAAATCTTACACCCATGATGGGATGTAGCTGTAGCATTGCCTATTTGATTATGGGGGCAACTTCAAATTTACTCTGTGCAACTTCAAAATATCATCAATACCCCCTCAGAACGTACAAGCATATTATCCATCCAATGGGTGGGATGATGTCATGTGACTGCTGCCGCACAGCTCCTTATTTATGTGGGAGCCCTTGAGTGGACATCACCCCACCCATTGAATAGATGAGATGTAGATCTTACACCCACCCATGATGGGATGTAGCTGTAGCATTGCCCATTTTATTATTGGGGCAACTTCAACTTTACTCTGTGTAACTTCAAAATATCATCAATACCCCCTCTGAACGTACAAGTATATCACCCACGCCCCTAAAGCTATCACCAATACTCCTAAATCCTAAGCCCTCTTATGCATACGAAGGCACTCTTAATATTTCATAATTTAGAGGGAGATTTATAAAATTACAACTTTCGGGGAGGGCATGGAACAAACTACCCTTTTTTTTCTTTTTTCTTTTTTAACTTACCAACTAGTCCAATAAATTGTAGCACAAGTAAAAAAAGATGTAAAATGTCATCTCTCAATTAAATAAAGCAGAAACACCCCACTAGTAAAGAAAAATCTGAAAAAGGCCAGATTGTGACTTAGTCCATTGGTCGGGAAACAACAAATAGATTGAAAAAATAGTGAAAGAAATAAAGCATGCAAACAATTTATGTGATCATCTTTATTTTTTTTAGGGTAATCGTCCGAGAGCAAAAAATTATTTAAATAATATGAGGCGATACAAAATTAAAAAAAAACTCTCAAAATAAGACGACACAGTATATTTTTTTTATTAGACAGACCCTAATTGACTAGTTGACCAACTTGCATAGTATTTCTGGAGAAGCAAGAATTATATCTAAAAGAAAAGACGTAACATTCGTCCACGAAAGACTAAAGCGCTTTGAGCTTCATTCTAGCATCCCAAGATGCGGTTCACCTATTTGTCTATGTCAATATGTTGCTGAGACTAGATTTTTTTTTCTAATTATAAAAAAATATATTATCATTTTTAGAATATTTTATTTACTTACTAATAAAGTAAAATATGGTTCAAATACATAAATATTCATCTTTTAGAATTTATGGAGTTAAAAAACATTGGCCGTTTTATTCTATCTTCTCTTTCTTTTCCTTCTTACCTCTCTCTATCTTTTTAACATCTCTCTTCAGAAAATTTGATCTACCCAAAATAATTGCTTATTTAAGATATTTAATATGCGCTTTAAACTTCAAAAACATTTTATTTATCCTTGGGGAACCAAAATATCCTTATAATTTTAAAAAATTTCTTCAAATATCCCTATTTTCCCTTATATTAATGAGATTGGATTTTAGAAAGGCATTTTGATAATTTAGGGTAAATTTGAAATTTTTGAATAGTAGTAAAAGGTAAATACAAAAGCCCTAAAATAAGAAGTGCCATAGAATCATTTCTAACAATACAGAATCTGAATTACCGACCAACACGGTTAAATATGACCTCCAACACTTGATCTTACAAAAAACCAAATTAGAGATTTCTCGACGTCATTTATCGAGTACTCAACTGGTCTCGAAACTGATAGTTTAAATTGGAAAAGAAAAGATGTATTTGGAAAGATCTGTTTAATGAATTCGATCATCAATTCGAATATATATCATGACTGAAAATGATGCCAAGGTAAGAAGCCTCTTTCTAGTTTTACTCAAATAATGTTGATTTGTCAGCAACTAGTTGTCATGCCAGGGTTCAGACAAGAAGAGTGGATCCAATTACCACTGCTGACCTGAAAAGCATAAGTTTTGGGTGCTTCTCTTGTTAGCTTAGTACAGCCAAAAAATGATCTTTCTCCTGATAGTGACTATAATAATCGCGACTCAAAATGCAAAAACACTTATTAACATGGATAACAACGACGCAGTTTCAGGAATTTTTTGGAAAACACTACTTCCAATGTAACACCTGTACTATAACACCTGTACTATAGAGAATTGGCATCAGATGAATCAAATATTACCACACATTGTAAAACTCGTTATCAACGTACTTAATACGATCATCTACTTTCAAATTACTAAGATATTCGTAATCTGAATCTCAGCAACAGTTCACCAGGTTCAAAAGGAGTATAAACAGACAATAAGTAGTGTAAACAATACAACGAATCGGAAGAGTAGACACAAAATCATTGAACAAAAACTCTTATCAGATGCGTTGCTTTCGGACACGACCTTTTCTACAGTTATATATGCCACTCTGTGGCTCTATAATTTACATTCGGGTGCAGTAATGTTCTTAATCTGAACCCAAGCAACAATCAATTAGACTCAGACATAGTCAGAACAGTACAACTAGCACAAAAGGTACAATGAATAGTATAAACAGTATGATGAATAGTGCGAGGAAAGAATTGGTCAAGCCTAATAAAACAATCTCTATTAGACGCATCATTTTCAGACGCACCTCTTCCCACCATTAGATATCACTTAACGAAGCTTTAAGATCTGAGTAAAATAAAATTCAACGGTAGAAAAAAATATGTTTAAAAAAGATGCATCTGATAAAAAAATTTTCCCTAAAAGCAAAGAGATTCTGAGCTTTCTGACTATCCCTTCTCCTGGATTCTTTCAAGGAAGAAGATAGAATCATACAATTTTCATTAGAAATAATAGATAATAAATACTCAGTCTAAAGTGGCTGCTTGATTTTTACAGTAAATTTAGACAGCACAAAATTATGAAGAGTTGAACACTAGAATGAGACTAGCAAATGACAATTTGTCCTATGAGTTCTTTTCTTGCATACTGGGCCCCACAATCGGTCAAAAGACATAGTAGCCCCCTCAAATCTTGATATTTGCACAATAATCTCTAAAAACATCTCTCTGGTTTAAATATGTTGTTCTAGAAGATGCGAGACTTCAAAAGGAAATCAATATACCCAGGAGCTGGCCAAAAGGTCAGGGGTGCGAGCCTCACATGCGCTTTAACTAGCGGCTCGTCTCCCTGTCCTCAGGTTTAATATGCTCAGTCTGTACTAAAGTTCAGGGAAAAAAGAAAAATTCAAACAGGTCAATATTTCCTTCTTGAGCAATTGAAAATTAAGCATTCATCGTTCTTCAATGCATAGTGCCAGGAAATGGCAATTGCAGAAACTATACCTTTGGAATTTCAAAGAAATACAATACAGAATGGTCGGCATACACCTCTTACCTTGCTCACGGTCTCAAACTGCAAGTTTAATATGTTATTTTCAGACACACTCTTTCCTCTTTAAAGCCAATTAGACTCGGAAATAGTAGAAACAGTACGACTAGCATAAAACGTTCACTGAATAATACAATCAATATGATGAATAGGAAGAGAAAAGAATTAGCGAAGCCTAAGAAAACAACCTCTATCAGACGCGTCATTTTCAGACGCACCCCTCCCTACCGTTGGATATCACTTTACGAAACTTTATGATCTGAGCAAAGTAATATCCAACGGTAGAAAAGGGTGTGTCTGAAATAGACGCATCTAGTAAAAGTTCTCCCCAAAGTTTAAGAGATTCAGAGTGTTCTGACTTTGTCTTCTCCTTGATTCAATCTTCTCCTTGATTCTTCCAAGGTAGAAGATAGAATCGCACCATTTTAATTAGAAATGATAGATAATCTAAAGTGGATGCTTGAATTTTGCAATAAATTAATCAACATAATAAGCCTATGAATGGTCAACACTGGAATGAGAGTAGCAAATAACAAATGTACGATGGGTCTTTTGCAAACTAGTTTCTATAAATTCGAGCAATGCTATACATACACCCCAAAACACCCCAAAAGAGGTGTATGATATACACTCAACCCATCCTAAGATGAAAATTTTTTTCCTGGTCACATTGATATGACTAGTGAAACCCATCCCATCCTAGATGAGTGGGACGTATATCATACACCCCTTTTGGAGGTGCACACTAGCTTTTTCCATGTAATATCTATTTTTTAATATATTAGCCCCTCGCATCATGTTATTTGCGTGATAATCCCTAAAAACATCGCTGCTTGCACATATTTGTCCTTACCATTATTAGTTTTCAACATCCAACCATTTTGAAGGGCAAAAATAATTTTGACAAAGTACTACACCTTGGGTTTGGTAAGAGTCACATCTAGAATCTCATATCGTCTGATAATTTTGGTCTGTGTGTGGGTGATCAGGTTTAGACCTGACGAGGACGTCAGGGTCTAAATAGGGAGTATGTAAGACCCCAATAGTCCCACATCGGATGGAAAAGATTGTGATTGAAAATATAGGGTTTAGGGTTTAGATTTAAGCATTTTGGGCCGATAGCTCGGGTCCAATAAGTTATTATTGCTAGCAGATCAGGTCGTTACACCTAGAGAAACCACTTAAAACACAACTAACAAAACTGCTAATCACCACATTAACTAATAAATCCTGAAACACATTTGCTCATTATAAATGCTTAAATAATGATTCATTTCTAAGCTGACTACAAAAATCACAATAACCAACAAATCCAAGTAACACTACTATCTGTTACAATTTAATAGGTCACTTAGATTCAACACCATCACAAGAGTGCACACTGTTTATAAAAATTTTGTAAGTTTCACACTCTGAAAACCTCTTTCCCAAAGGTAAGTGTCGTAAAGTATCTCTACCAAATATGCTAACAATAAGAACAACGTCGCATCATAGAAACTAACCGTGAGATATTATAATATTCAATTTGATAAAGAGTATGTTCCATTTAACCGCAATTTTGGCCTGACTTGTAGAACAAATTCTCTAACTGAGATGCCAAAGCTAGATTTGAGCTTAGAGCTTCTGTTATGACCAAAAGGTTGAAATTAGCCATTACACTAAAGAGAATATTTTAGGGAATCTACACTAAAGAGAACATTAAAAGGCCATCCATCTACCCTTCCTTTTCAATCCAGACCATCAAACTATGTTTTCGAGTAAATTACGAAAAGTATGACTTAGTTTCGATGGCTTGAATTGAGAGGACAAGACAGATGAACAACATCAACAAGATAGATGAACAACATCCAAACAACCCCCCCACCCCCCATGTACGATATTGTAAAGCACAAGCACAACAATGATAATTATGATGACCAACTACTCATTTCGCAAATCATAATTGTGTTCATACTTTTACGCTAGCATTGAGCTTACAAGCAAACACAGCCTTGAAATTCAACAAATTGAAAAGCATCTTTGAACGTTTATATACAAACTGTGTGTCCAAAAACGAGATCTGCAAACAAGCACGTAATTTGTTGCAGTTGTTAAGAATACATGAGCACAAACAAGAAAGGAAGAGCAATCCTTCGATAATTTTCTGAAAGAATTTCATCAAGTTGTTGCCTTCCACTCCTGAGATCATAATCTTTGCCAATACAGCATAAAAAAGTTGTAACTAGGTAGAAAAATCAAGAAAATCATATACCTGCTGACACATATGAGAGAAGTAATTATCATATCATTTTTGCACTCATGGACGAAGCTATGTGGAGGCTTAAGGTGGCCATGGCCCCCCTCAACTTTTCAATATTTGCTTAATGGTCCTTCAAAGTTTTTTTTTTGGTGTACCATGGATAGATTTGGCCCCCTTAGTTTTTCAATATTTACTTAATAGCATGGTGCCTACATAACTCTCTCTCTCTTTCTCCTAATCGATATACTTTTTTTATGGATGAAAATATATTAAAATCTTCTTGCTTATAGAGTCTTTTGTAATATATTTCTTTANTACTCTAAAAATTTTATTTAATAATTTTTTAATAAAAATTTTTTAATTAGAAAAAATTTTGTTTATTATTTATTACTAAAGTTTTTATTTAAATATATTTTGGCCCCCCTCAAATTGAATCCTAGCTTCGTCCCTGTTTGCACTGAAATGCTTTGTGCTGTATACTATGCATATATTGAAGGCTTTGTTGAAAGACCATGCCCCTAACAAATCCAGTGAAGTGACCAACATAGACCAGCTGAGAATGCTGTTGTCGGAACCATTTGAAACACTTTGTTCCATATACATAAAAACAACTTAAAGTTTAGGGGATATATATATATATATATATTTCAATTTTAGCTAAAACAACTAGAACTCTCTAATGATGACACACATTATTAGATAGTAGAAACCACTATAAAAAATAAAATTACAAATTCCTAATTGTTAGAACATTTGCTATGAATACTTTCCTGCATGCGAGACAGCGAGAGGTTTAAAATTCGAGTATTATTGATGTTATAGTGCAATACGCGCCTTATAATGGTGTAAGACCCAAGTGAACTATAAACAACTAACTATTGGCGGATCCATTAAGTAAACATATCCAAAAGCAACACATCCACTGTTAAAGCCTGCCATAATGAACACAAAAACTGCATGGACTTAGTATCACTTTGCATTTTCAAGGCTTACTACAAGCCCAACATTAACAACAAGAGCTTGATGCTGCACAACTGGATGACGAGAAGTAGTGGACACATGACAGCTCGCAAGGGAAAATGTGTACCTACCAACTATGCTTCTTACAAAGAAAAAGTAATAATAATCATCTGAGAGTAAATAGGAGGGAGACCAGTCTAATTGGAACAGCTTGACCACAATGCAACACTCTTCAAAGTGGGAAAGCCTCTTATCTAGAGCTCCGATCCATCATAAAAGTCAAGCAACAATGTTACCTGTACACCCAAAAAGTGTCTTTTCCTCAATCACATGCATATATCAGGAACAACGTTACCTGTACACCCAAAAAGTGGGTGTACATCTTACACCTCTCAATCCAACGGTTTAAACAACATCTTCTAGATTTTTAACTAAAAAAATATTGATAAGACATGTGAAATATCGGCCCTTAGATAAAAAGGTGTAAGATTTACATCCACTCTGTGGGCGTACAGGTAACATTGCTCTTTTATAAATTATATTATGATCAAACAAGCATAGAAGACGAATGTCTCTAGCCTGAGAATAGATCTGAAAGCTCCATTCCGACCTGCTATAATATCAAATCCAGAAGCTAATGCTTATATGTCACTATTCAAAATAGTCCATTAACCTAAAACAACTTCAAGCATCTAAAGGCTGTTGGGTTAAAATCCAAGTAGTTGTCCCATAGCACCTTACCTTATTCAAATCCAAATCCATTGGGGATCCAATGCCAATAAAGCCTGCTGACACCCATCTCCACATCTAAGGAACAATGTTGAACTATAGCTTGAACTCTAGGATGACGTAACCTGGCCTTCTATTCATAAAATCCCTATGTTGAAACCCCTTATGCAAGGAACAATTAAAGCAAACAATTGAGAAAAAATCACATAATCGAGAGAAGCAAATAGTCCTCTAGTTGGCTACAATATCACACTATCTCAATATTGAGCTATATTCACAATACCTAATACTACAGGAAGAGGGAAACAAAGGGAAATAACCTAACACAAATTTCCTACCAAGTCTTGGCAGGAAATATTTTAGATACTTTCTCTTCGGCCTCATTCCACCTGTTACGAGTGAACTCTTTCTTCCTCTTTCTATTTCAATATTCGTAGTCAAATAATTTTAACCACTAAGAAATTGAGAAAGTATACTCATCTCTTACAAAAAAAAAAAGAGTGACAAGGAGAAGGCAAGGATATTCCATCAACGAATTGAACAGCAGCCGCTATGTCACAACTCAAGAAATTCTTCGATTGCAATCCCTTTCTGCTCTTATATTTACTCTCTTCTTCCTATCTAACTAATGGCCGGTGATATTAACAGAGCAATTTTTATTACTGACAGAACAGATACATTGAACCTGATCATATTCACAAAGCAAATTTGATCAGATTCAATGCATCTACTCTGTCAATAACAAAAATTGTTCTGTTAATACCAACCCTTTTTACTTAAGACTACCAATTACTAAATTGAATCTCATCATTATTCAAAAAGCAACATTAACCAAATTCAACTCATCTACTCGAGTCAATAAAAATAATATTGCTCTATTTATGTCTTTGGCCTTTATGAAAATGTGCATGCTACTCTTGGTTCAATCAAACTAATCTGTACTCGTCCATTCTACATGGGCATAAAATATCGTGTGTATAGCATTTTTCTTCTGAAAGAGCAATTGCCCACAAGCATTTATGTGCACACCAATTAGATGAGGTTGTCTGCCTGTACTGGCCCTAGCATTTTAGTAAAATATAGCTTCATGATGTAGTGGGTCTAGTATTTTCCTTACTACAGAGAATCGCTAAAGTCATGTGCATCTACATGCACATTAATGTGCACGTACATGAGGTGGTGTTCTCTTATTTGGTAGTTAGTGATTCACAGGTTTGCGAGTAGAGGTGTCAAATAGGCCAAGTGGCCTGTAGGCCAATAGAACTAGGCACAATCATATGCATGTCAAACCTGCACCTTTTGTTTTCTATTATTTTTCTTCATATAATATAATTAAAACTGTTCAAATTTCAAATGATTTTTTAAAAAACTATCTAATAACTATCTAAAACTTATCTCAAGTAAAAATAACTATATACTTTTTAGAAAACAAATATTAAAAAAACAAATTAAAAATTTATAAGATTTGAAAAATAGAAAAAGGTTTGGATGGCCTGGCCTGTCCTGGCCTCCCATCCCTATTGGGCCTCCTGGAAACTAGACAAAGCTACTTTGGAACTTCATCCCTCCACTAAGTAGGGACTAGGACCATGTGTTTTTTTTAATCTTGGACCAAAATGGCCCTTCGACAACCAAATTCTTATGGTTGTACGTGGGTATTTTAGTTTTTTATTTATTTTAAATTTTAGAAAATTCTTTAAAACATCAAAAAAAATTAAAAATTAAAGAATCGACATGGAGCTCAGCCAGGCCCCACATGACTTAGCCCGACCTGAGCTGGGGGGCCGTGGTTGGCCATCGTTTCGAGAAATAAGACCTAACCTAGCTCGGCACTACACGAATATAGGGCCATGTCGTGTCGGACTAGCCGCTAGCTCATTTCAGCCCAAGTACATATGGATCGTGCCTACATTACACCCTTAGATGCAACCCTGATTCTACTAATCTACTAGCTTCTAGCTCTACATGCACATAAAGTCTTTGTGGCGTAGCATTTTTGAGATTTCATTAAAGTTAGTCTTCGTAGCACAGCATTTTCAAGATTTTATTAACGTCCATCTCTTGTTACCCCTTATGATCCTAAGATGCTCTTTTGCAAGGCCACCACACAAATAATCAATATTAATAAAAACCACCAACCAAATGCACCTAATGTTGATCCATATAGCACTACATTCCTTAGATATATTATTAAAATCTAACATTGCTATAAGAGCAAACACCACACTATGACATTGACCAAAATCAAATTGCAAGTCCCTTGTACAAGAGAAAATATCCCTACCAACTATACTAGCAGTCAAAAACCTTGAGACAATATCATTTCACCAATCAAAAGGTACATATTGACATTCTACCTTTCTCAATTCTTTCTCAGTGATTGCAAGCTCAACTTTTAAAACAAATTCTCTCTCAAATGCAAAAGTTTGTCTAGAGATCAAAGCTTTCTTCATCTAAATTCCCAAAATAATGCTACTATCTTATACATTTGCAGCATTATTGACAATATTATATCCTTATTTGGTCTATTACATGTTAAATCTAGGCTCCTGAGTTCTTTACCATGAAAAAGATTCCCATTATACTTTCAAATCATTTGCAGATACATTATAACCTTAAAAATACATATGTAAATACAAATATACAAGCACTCTTCTTTGCAGATATAAACAATTAAGTTACTATAGATAAAAACGAACTACAGTTGTCATCACAAAAATATACATAAATATACATAACAATTCCTCGACTGCTAGCACAGTTGGTAAGAATACTTTCCTAAGTACCAGAGATTCACAATATAATTTCCATCAATGCCAAAGAACGATGAGCACCCCCACCATAGTATGCGAACTTACCTATTATAATGACTTAACAATCATTACTAAAAGCTCACTAGTCACTAGAGACCTAGAACTGACCACAAAAGCCTATTCTATACAAATACACAATTCTTGCTATAAGCTACAACTATCTACAGGAAATGTCGCATCACTAACAAGTAACAACTACATAGTACGTGCTATACAATCCCTAGTTCATATCTAAGAAAGAGAAAGAGTTGTCTTATCCTATGTAGGAGAACTCAACCTTGATTATTAGACCTACTTACAATGGACTATGCATTTGAGAAAAGGAAATAAACATAGAAAAATCCAATTAAAATCATATGTTGCTCTTTATATCATGCATTTATCAACAATCTGATATGAGATACACCAAACAACATCTCTTAAACAAATAGAAAAGTAATCCCTAAATATTTATATTTTCCGAAATGTTCGTCAACTGCGCCTACTCTTATGTCCAAGGTACACATAGTTAAAAGCACTATGAATGATTGTGGTGCGATTGAAGTACCAATCGATCATTGCTCCTTGTTAGACTAAATGGCCTTTCTAAAAGTGCTCAAGTCTTCATCTACAGGTATAAGAGTTGCTATAAAAATACTGATAACAAAATAAAAAGTTTGCAGAAGGTCCCTCAACTTGTTTGCAAAAACGCGGGCCCTCATTACAGGGAGCTAAATGGATAGTATATCTTCATTTAGGATTGAGAAAAGTTTCAATTTGCCCCTTGTGGTTTAGCATTTTTTTAGATGGTACTCTGCGGTTTGAAATATTTCACTTTGCTACCCGGTGGTTTTACTTTTATTTCGCTGTTAAAACCTATCATTAAGTAAGATACTAAAGTAATAAAATTTATAAACCACAGGATACTAAAAAAATAAATTTTACAAACCACAAGGTGGCAATTATAGCATTTTACCAATCTATATTTTCATATAGTTACCTTGCGGTTTGTAAAATATATCAATTTAATACCCTACTTAACAACGGGTATTAATGGCAAGACAAAAGTAAAACCTTAGGATAGTAAAGTGAAACACGTAAAACCACATAAGCCAAATTGAAAACGTGTAAATCACAGGGGGCTAAGTTGACGCTTTTTCCTTTAGGATTTTCAACAGCTTAGAGAACCAATATGATTGTGACTTGTTACTTCACATTTTCACTGGCTTGTGACTTGTTACTATTCAACAGGAATTGAGAAAGTGGTAACAAGGTCCTGAGAGGGCATAAATATAATTTATGTTCATCAGTTGAACAGTCCATAATCAACTAAGAAAATGAAGGACTCTACCTTGATTGCAATGGAAAAAAAAAAAAAAACACTTTTCTTCACAAAAAATATGTATATATATAAATATAAAACTTTGCAATGGAATTACAGTGTCTAACCAGATTTTAATTTCAAAATTCATACTCTTATTCTGCAAAATTCTAACAACCATGATCATTCAATGAATAAGTTAGACATATATTCTAAGCTTCTTTTAGCTACAGAAACAAATATATCTTCCTAAAATCCCAAAAAACATCTCAAATAAACTCTGGGCTATATTTGAAACAATGGGTACATATAAAACTCAGCAACTTTTGCAGGGTACATAGGCAATTACCTGTAATTAGAAAAAGGGCATCAATACATAACTAAATAGTAACAACCAAAATCCAACCCAAAACCCCCCCATTAAATAAGATCTTGAAGCTCATCAGCTCACATTCTTATTCTAACTATTCAAATCACAAGAAAAATCAAGGATTAAGCACCATACACAAAATCAAACCTCAAATATTCAACCCAAGTCTCTGAAAAAAAAAAAATCAATGAAATTACTAACTCACCAAATACCCTGAACACACTGACATCAAAAAATACCATCAATTTTTGTGAGCAAAGGGTGAAGATATGATGTTGTGAAGGGAAAATAGGATGGTTTTAAAGCAACAGAGAGAAGAAGAGAGAGAGAGAGTGAATGAAACAAGAGTGGGGGTGTAGGTTCAAAAACAAAGCAGGATTTTGGGAAATGGGGAGTGGTTTTCTGAAACCACTGTCAGGCAGCCCCTGTTTCTCTGAATCAACTGTCGGTGGTTGACAGAACAATGATTCAGATTCTTATACTTTTTCTTTTTATGGCAGGAAGTGTTAAAATTTCCATGTGACATCAATCTACATGCATTCATGCAATGTACAAATATCTCAATAATATATATTGCATGGATTGAGAGAGAATATATGTAAAAAGAAATTAAAAAATAAAATCAAAATAAGCACTCAGACTAATACAAATTATGAAACAGTAAGCTAATAAACAAATATTTTGGAGGGTGTGAATTTGCAATTTCATCTAATATTAAAGTTATTATATTTAGATGTTGTTAAACAAGGTAGAGCAGTTATATTGGTTTTCTTACTATTTAACTAAAGAGTACATTATGAAAAATTAAAAATATTGAAATGAGTCCACATCTCGTTTTTTTTTCCTTTTTTTTTAGGAGTAAAGCCACTAGACATTTCACTAAAAAAATAGAGCTTGATTACAATATTTTATAGAGTTTTCGAAAAAAAAAAAAAATTTCTGTAGGGAGTTCCCTAACAATATCTTGTTAAGGAGTTATGATCCACTGTCTTATATCAGTTTTATTTCTATCCAAGAGTTACAATTCTTTTTTCAAATTTTTTTTTAAAAATAGGCTTTAGTATTAAAAAAACACTTAATGAATTTTTTAGATAGAGATAAAACTATTACGTGACGGCGAATCAGGGACTCCCCAATGAGGCGTCGTTAGAAGCTCCCCACTAAAATTTTATTCAAAGTTTTGGGAAATAAAATAAACACATTTCCATACGTAAAGAGAAGGGATTAACTTATGTAGAAAATAAGAGTGACAGCCCAAACCAAAATAAGAAAAGAAAAAGATATGTAAATCATTCCTCAAACTTAATAAAGCTTATAAACTTTAAGCTCATAATATAGAAAAATATAGAAAATATGATAGACTCCTAGACTGCACCCCGGTTTAACTTTCCGTCCTTCAATGCACAACAGAATGTCCTAATCTCTGAATCCGCTGAGCCATAATATGATGGATAGAACTGAAGTTGCTGGTGCTTGACCGATCAAGGGAGAGAGAATTTTTTAGTAGCAAAAAACCAGAGCAAAAGGAAGGCAAAGATCTAAATAATTGTGGTATAAATTATAGGAAAGAACAGCACAAAAGTACTAACGAAGAAAACTATAAAGAAAAATAAATAAAAATCCATATCTATTGGCCAGATTTTTGCCGAATACCTGACCAAAATCCAGCCAAGAGGCCGGCAAGGAGGAAAGTTGGTGGAGAAGTTTAGAGAGAGAAAAGAAAGAGTCTAGAAAAAGCTAAAAAATTTGTGTTTTTTTGCATCGCTTTTTAAATAACAAAATAAAATGATATAAAAGAAGGACTAATTGCATATAGATTCCTGCAAATATAATAAATTGTAAATATATCTTTACAAGATTCAACTTTCATATGTTACCCTACAAAAGTCCTGATATTTTTAAATATGTTCTTGCCGTTAGTATCCGTTAGAAAAATTTAGTTAATCATAGATTAAATAGTTAATCCTAGTTAGTTAATAAGGTGAATTGACCTTTTTATCCCTCTTCAATTAATAGTTGGGACTTTTGGAGGGATATATTTGTGATGCCAAAAAGATTATTTTACTTATAAAATAAATAGTGTTTTAACAGTAACAAATCATAGGAACATATTTGAAAATATTATGACTTTTGCAGAGACAACATATAAAAATTAAACTTTATAGAAATATATTTACAGTTCACTATATCTGTAATCTGTATAAAATTAACCCTAAAAAAGTCCATTTTATTCAAAACAAATAATTTATTACTATTTGAAATGAATTGAATTCTTTATAAGTAAAATCAGTAGAATAAAGAATTTCATTTCGACCTACTTTTGCTTTCAATTCAGTCGCAACAAATGGATCATTTGTGAAAAAACAAAATTCCTGAAGCGATTGCTATGGTGGACAACTATGATTAAATTTTAGTTCCCAAAATCAAAAACTCCAATATAAGAAGCAAGCACCTTTAAACAGTACTCACTGGTTTAAATTTTTGAGCTAAAAACAATATTACGAAAACACTAGAGAAGCACACTGATTTGAATATTTACTAGCTAGTCAAAATTTTTATTTTTATTTTTATTTATAGTTATCCAAAGTGTTAGGAAATCACTAAAAAAAACTTTCCGAGGTCTCAATTTTTACTAGTCAGAGCTTTTATTTATTATTAATTCAAAGTTAAAAATAAAAATAGCATTATGAAACCACTAGCCAAGCACACTAGCTTGAATATTTATGGGTCAACATTTTCTTCTTCTTTTTTTTTTTTTTGTTTCTTACAGTGATTAATTAAGAGTTAGTAACAGCATTGTGAAATCATTAACAGTGCCTACTAGTTTGAATATTTAGTGGTCAAAGCTTCGATTTATCATTATTTATAGTGAATCAAAATTAAAAACAACATTATAAAATCGCTAACAAATTCCACTGGTTTGAATATTTATTAGTCTAAGTTTCTATTTCTTACCGTTTATAATAATTCGGAGTAAAAAACGGCATTACGAAACTACCGGCAATCACCTGGTTTTTGATGCGTCGGATTGTTGACACCGACCATTAATCCCAAAAGTTCAGACGGTTAGAAACAACCAATTCATTTAAAATGTACAGACACAGTGCTTGCGAGTTTCGATTGTGACTCGGTCAACCAGCCTCACAACACTTCGAAAATGACTCGACCCAATTAGTCTCACACCATTGCGAACGTAATTCGGCCCAACCTAACCTCCCGCCAAAGAGCAAGATGCCAACTCATTGAAGCCAATAATCTTCCATCCAGCACCTACACAAATTCGCAGCATGCAGAAATTGAATCCGTGACCTCTTGCTTTGATACAACTTATCGGATTGTTGGCGCTAACCATTAATCCCAAAAACTCAAGTTGTAAGAAATATACAACAAATTTACTTAAAGTGTACAAATACAGCGCTCATGGTTCTCGATTCTGGCTCAGCCCAATCCAGCCTCATGCCATTTCGAACCTGACTCGGACTAACCTGGTCTCCCGCCATACAGCAGAATGCTGGCCTATTTAAGCCAACATAATAGACCATATTATGATTTGAGCTTAATCTAAAGAGACTTGCAACCAATGCAAATCACTTGGGTTGGCCCTAGCTCATACCGACTAGGTCTAGACTCGAATCACACAGCTAAATCACAGCTGTGCAACCAATTCTCAAGCAGATTCCTAATTTTTCAGATAATTTTAAAATAGTCTTTATTTTATATCTCTTCATATAGGGATATATGCACTACAAGTCCCTAAATTTTAGCTCATTTACATATAGCCACACAAATTAAAAAATTTTATATTTGACATCCAAACTTTTTGAACTCCATCAATTTTTAGAGCAACTAAAATATTAGTCAAATAGTGAACGAACAATAAAAGGCCGTTTTGGTTCCGTTAAATTGATTTATCCTTAAATCAAATATCATTTTGAAAACAAAAATCATTATTGTTAGTGCTTCTATTTTTCAGTGTTTTAGATTTTTTTTTTTAATTGAGTTTGACTGTAAATTGATTCATATAGTGTTGAAAATTTGCTAGTATTTCTTTTCTAATTATAAAAAATGAAACAGAATATTGCAACTGAGTCAAACCAAATAGCTTGAATTGGTTTTGGTACTGCTCATATTAGGAATATCAACGGATCGGATTCGAGGTGGATTTTCAAAAATCCGAATTCGAATCCGAATCCGATGGATTTGTAAGATCCATATCGAAATTATAAACCTGAACCCGACCCAAAATCTAAAACACTAATCCAACCCCGAACGGGAAAAAATTATTTTTTTAATATTCAAAATATATTATATTAAATCTAAGTTGTTTAGAATACAAATTCAAGTATATATATTATATACATTATAATGTAAAATTAATTTGGGTTAGGGTCGGATACAGTCAAAATCTATGTCTTAATTCAAATTTGTCTGATTTTTATTTTTAATATTCATATCTAGAGTCAGGCTACTATACTCTTATGATTACGATCGCTCTCGTACTCATAAGTTGTTTCCGATGATAGAGCTTCCGAATCGATGATCCATACCGTTAAACATTATTTAGAGCATTTACAATTTCTAGAAATCAAATTTTATAAATTTTCGACATCATTTAACTTACGATCAAAAGCTCACAAAATTGATACTTACTAGTTTAACGTGTAAAAAATTTAGAATAAAAATCGGAATAGGTTGAATTTTTTATCAAAAATTCTATTCACTATCTAGATAAAGATCAATAACTCTGATCTTAAATTGAAGAGTCCGATCATCCATTTTTAGAATGTCGTTCGATTTTGATCGTTTATTTTATGCCCGCTTGATAGACTTCATTATAATTTTAAAAAAAAACAAAATTATTTTTCAAAAGTTTCAAATATTCTAAATTATATTTAACGGAATGAATCGTTGATTCGGAAGCCCCATCATCGAAAATAATTTATGAATACGAACGGCTCTATATTCATAAGGGTATAGTAGTCCTACTCTTCATATCTAAAAATATATCCATTTTGTATCGAATAAATCCACTTCGTTCATATTCGGATAAAATTATGGGTATCCAAACCCATCCACATTCCAAGTTTAGATGGTTGTTCGCTTCGGCTCAATAAAATTTAACCAAACCGACAAAATTTAATTTTAAACCGAACCGAACCGAACCGGACTAATTCTTCCCCTAAAATTAAAGTGCTCCAGACTTCTGGAAACTCCTCCGAGAAGTTGTCTCGTCTTTCTTCTCTCGAGTGCAGAAAGTCGCCCTCCCTCCGCACCCCCGCCCGTCCGCCGGGCTGTCTGCACTCCGGTGAGTTTGTTTTCTTCCCTCCCCCTTCTCTTTCTCATCTCATGAAAATTTTCGTTATTATCGAATTAGGGCACTTTTTCAACACACAAATTTCACCCCAATTTTTTTTTTTAAAAAAAAACAGCAAGAGAAAAACAAATAATATTTCTATGATAGGTTACATATAATTGTCAATTTGTGATCTATAAGAAAATTTATTTAGATTTGTGCGAGTTACAGTATAATTGAAATTGGTCGTGGAGACGAGATTGAGATATATGCGAAGGATTTTAGGACTTAGGGCTTGGTGTTGGTAAAGAGAAATACATGGATTCATATAATTGTGGCCAATGATTTTTAGTATATGATATAGCACATTTGATAGGAAAAAAAAAACAATTACTTTACTTTTGTTTTAATAGTTTCTGTTGAATTTAAATATTAAAACATCGTTGTTCTTCGGCGGCTTAAGCTTTTAGAGAAGACTGTTTTTTCATATAATTTAACATGGCATCAGAGCAGAGCAGAGTCCCACTATGCTACTATCATTATTAATTTCCTCTTATTTAGTGTTAAATATAAATATTAAAAAATTAAAAAAATGGTTGTTTGGTATAATTTAACATAGTATCAGAGTAGAAATTCCTGAGCTCGAGCCCTGCTAGACTACTAGCATTATTAATTTCCTCCTATTTATTCCAAATACACGCCTTGGGCCTATCAAAACGTCTCGAGGCCAGACGTGAGGGAGAGTATTGAATATATATATTAGAATATCATTCTCTGGCAGTTTAATCTTTTTGAGAAGAACGGTTGTTTCTTGGAAGTTGGTGAGATATGTTGTTCGACTTAGTTTAATCGAGCTTATCGTGCAGCACCGATGTCTCATCCGATGCATTTTATATAGTTAGAATGCAATCGGAGAAGTTGAGTTTGTTGTAGAGTTGAATGAAATTAAATTAAATAAGCAGAGAATCAGATCACAATTGATGCCCGTGTCATCGGAAAAGAATCTAAACATGCAAAGGAGTTCAAATGAACAACTTCAACAAGGGAATTGTCTAAGCGCGAAGGAAAAGGAAAAAAAGAAGAATTTTTTTGATAGGGTTGATTTCAAGAAGTCAAATCTTTATCATTGCTTTCTTAAATTTTAAGGCAGCCGCGAGTATTTAACATTTACTCCCGTGTTGCGTGTTTGACTCATTTGCTAGTCTGCCAGTTCTTTTTATTTTTCTTTCCAGCCTCAATGAATGCGCTCGTGCTTTCATTTTTTGCTTTATTTCTTGATGATAATTGAGAAATTGATCAGCATGCGTTTGATATTCCAAAGTATCAGATAACAAATAACCATATAATATGGATTTAGGATGCTTCTCGTGTTAGCTAAATCAATGCCGTTCCATTTACTTGCTCCGTCTACATACGAAATTTTATAGAGGTTTTTGGATTGAAATTTATTCCTTATTTTTCCTGTAGATCTTTGAGGGGCATCTGGCGTATCTTTGATCTTTGATGGGCAGATCATTCTATGTAGATTTGGTGGTAAACACATGGCTTCTACTTTCTACTCCCACTTGCAAAGCTATTGGCCGTTTTCCATTTTCAAGACCGATGATTTGAAGATCTCAGCACGGTTGGTTCGGAAGCTTTCTATCCCGGAAGCGACAAAAGAGTTTGTTTTTGCCGTCCACGAACCTGATTCGAAATCCGTGGTGTATATTTTGGCCGCTCAGAACTTGTCGCACCAGTCCGCCTTAGATGCGGAGTATCTGATAAAAGAAGTTCAGCCTAAAGCCGTAATAGTTCAGGTTGCCCCGTCCGCACTACCTGATATCCAGTCCGAGGAAAAGTGCTTAAAAGATGGGCGGGCAAATAATGTGCCCGCCTCGGCTTTTGAAGTGCTTAAAAAATCCTTCTACGAGAAGATGAACAAGGAGCAATATGAGAAACTAGCGGGGTGCCAGGTCTTACAAGAAATTTTCGGGATCGGATTTTATGGTCACTTTTTGTCCGCGAAAAGAGCTGCGGAAGAAATCAATTCATGTTTCCTCTTACTCGAGTCTCCGTATGAGAGCGCTTGCTCTGAAACTCATCCGAATGATGCTAAAAGCGAGGATGCAAGCACAGGGTTGTACCTACAAACGAACTTCTTTGTCCCTCACCCTGGGAAAGCGGCTTCAGCCGTGAGCTCAAATTTTAAGCGGCTTTGCTTCACCGACCCACTGCAATTGCGCAAGGTGAAATCACTAGCCCCATCTCTTGATCTGTTAGCAATGGAAACAGCTTCGTCGAATTACGTTTCGGAGCAAAAGCCGGAGGAGTGTAAGCCAATGGAGGTCTATGAGGCTCCGCCTTTTGCACAATCAGTATACCCTCTACTCTCCGATCTCTACAATATTTTCATCGATCTTCCGTCTATGGGAAAAGCTCTCTTTTCCGCGCAGACGATGCTCGCTCGTATTAACGAAGGAGAGCCGGTCGATGCCCAGATTTTGTCAGATGTATACGCCTTCAGGATCGCAATCGAAGGTCTCAGAATAGCCCTGAACAATGCCGCTCGATCTCACATCGACAAGGTGGAGAATGGCAGCTCACCGAAGCTGGACTTCAATGCCCTTCCCCATGAAGATAAGTGCCATGCGCTTTTTGCAGAAGCACTTAAATCTCAGGCCAGAAAGTCCGGATCGGTGGTGGCTATAGTTGATGCCAGTTGCTTAAGTGGTATTAGGAGGCATTGGAACACGCATCTGCCTTTAGAGGTCGCGGGTTTCGCTGACAGTTGTTTTGCAAATTATGATTATAAAACTAACGACGATCACCATTCCAATGACGGGAAATTGATGCAAAATACAGATAAAAGAGGGCTTTTAGCCGATAACCCTGTGGTTGCGGTCGGTGCCGGAGCAACGGTGATTCTCGGTGCTTCTTCTCTATCTAAAGCCGTCCATGCATCTACTCTCTTCAAGCTTGCCGCTTATAAAGTACCCGTTGCCCTAAAATACAGTTTAACACAATTACAAAGAACGGCCGCTATTGGACTTAGTAAAATCCTCGCCCCCTCGAAACTCATCTCACCGGGAATCGCGAGCGCGGGGGCAAAGTCTTCCGCTTTGAAGTTCACAGCTTCCGCCGAGAAAATACGTGCGGTGACCCACACCGTTGTAGCTTCAGCCGAAAGAACTAGCTTGCTGGCGATGCGGACCGCATTCTACGAGATTATGCAGAGGAGACGGACGCAGCCGGTCAGGTTCGCTCCGTGGCTCACATTCGGTTGCAGTGTGGGCGCCTGCGCTGGGCTTCTATTGCATGAGGATGCGATCGAGTGCGTGGCGGAGTCGATTCCTGCAGTCCCGACAATCGTCTCCTTGGGTCGCGGCCTTCAGAGCTTAAGGGACACCTCTCTGGAGGTGAGGGGGACGAGCGGCACGAAGATCCAGGAGGCTTTGCAGTCACTGATGTACAATCTAAAGAAAATGAAAGTTCAGTGATGTTATGTAAAGAGCTACATGTTTTCCGGTGCAATTTTTGAGACATCTAAAGTGGAGTTTGTGTAGCTTCGATGATTTTGATATTGTCAGATAGATTCATTGAACCTGATCATTACCTAGTAATTGAATTTGATCAGATTCAATGAATATAATCTATGATCTATTTGTGGATATAAGGTACGTGGGTCTAAAAGAATAGTGACCACATCTGTGGATTGAATCATGAAAGATACATTGTACATACCATTTTTGTTTACAAAGTACCTTCAATATAGCTTTGTATTTTTTCGTTCCGCGCTTGTTGTTAGTGTTTTAAATCTCTTTTATCGAACTGCAGTGTGTTCTCTAGTTGTGATTTAGTACTCAATTTCTACTTTTGTTGTTAAGCTAATACCGAGTCATTGTCGATTTTTCTTTTTTTTTTTTTTATGTAATTTTTGTGGGTGAGTCAAAAGGGGCTTAATACTTTTTTATTGATTTGTTGTTAGAGCCAATTTGTGGTAGTATTGATGGAAGGCACTTAGGATTCAGCAAAAAGTGAATGCACTAGTAATGTGTGTCATCAAAGGTTTGAAACCTAGGTTTTTAGTGTCGATCCGCACAAAGCTCACTGTATGTCTGTATTGTACCGTGTCAATAAGATAATAGCGTGATACAATTCCTGTGCTCACTGTACCATGCCATGTCAATAAGATATTGGCGTACCATATCAATAAGATATTGACGTGGTACAACTCCTCTACCAACGGCACGGCTCGAAGCTCTATTTTAATTGGCCAATAATAATCTCAATAAAGTGCAAACGATTTAATAAACATGTATAATAGATAATTAAAATATTTTATGTTATCCTGTGTCTATATGCAGATATTTTTTCTGATCTGCATGTATCGGCACGACGAGTTTTCAACAAGGTCCTATACCAAGACACTTAAATCCTTGCGTGAAACTTTTTTAATTATTGATTTGTGTTAGAACCAATATATGGAAATATTGATGGAAGGCACTTGAGGTTAAGCAAAAAGTGAATGCACTAGCAATTTAATGTGAATAATAAAATAATAAACAATCTCATTATTCTTAAAAGAGAAGAGTAATGAGTACATAATCTTGAGGTGCTGCTTTGATGATCTTATTAATCCCCCTTTTGTCCCCTACTTTTAAATGATTGTTATATAAAGCCAATTAGGGAAAATTGTATGTAGACCCCCTCAACTATATAGGTTTTTGAAACAACCCCCTACCTCAGCTTTTAATCATTCTTATTTGAGTTTTATACTTAGTTAAGCTAAAAAAATTATGAAATACAATGACTCTATTAGCTATTAAACATTTGGTCTACTTTGTTTGCTAAAAGTGATTAAAATTATTAAATTCGGTTCTAATTTATCTAAATATGAAAACTCAAATAAAAAGGATTAAAAGTTGAAGTGTCTCTATCAAAAAAAAAAAAGGGTAAATTATACAAAACCCTCTTATAAATACCCACTTTTAAAATTTTTTTTCCCTAACTTTCAAAAATTGATATTTTACCCCCTCAACATTTCACGTCTTGCATCTAGCCCCCCTTCGTCTAAGGCTTCGTTTGAGATTGCGGGGAGATTGCGTTACGTGCGGTGAGAAACGACGATGAAAAAATATCATATTTGTTTCCGTACATAATATTGTGTTTCGCATATTGTGGTTAGTCGGTTACGATAATTTCTACGATCCCATCGGAGAATACAGAAGTATATTTCTATATGCTTTTTCTCAACTCCATTCTATCTATCCATCACTATTTCGTCTATTTTTTATGATTTATATTGAAAATATCATTCAAAATAATAAAAATATACTAAAATTTTTCCTTTTCTTATAGAAAACATAAGGGTAATTTAGTCAATTTGCCCTCCCTATTAACGTCATAACTTATTGAAAATATTTTTAAAATTTTAAGGAGGCAAAATATAGATTTTTGAAAGTCACGATGATTTTCTATAATTTAGCCCAAAAAAAAATCAAAGTTGTGGGCCCCATTTCAAAATGTCATATGGTTGAGTAAGTATGTAACATTGCTTCACACATTGATTCTCCTCTCTCTTTATATATTTCTATAAAATCCTTTACACTCACTACTCACACTCTATTCCATATTTTGCAAAATATGGCTTCATTTGAAGAAGATATCAGCAAGATGGAGGATAGAAATGATTCAATCAGCACGAAAAACTCAAGTTTTTGCTCAGTCACAATTGTTAACATCGCGCAGAAGGTACGGTACGCATTCATTTCAGGGGCGAAGCCACGATTCTATCTTAAGATGATTCAAATATTTACTCCATATGACACAGCGAATTGCACCTGCATCTAGATAGATAGATAGATAGATTGATAGAGTCTATATCAATTATTCTAAATTCTCGTCTTTTACAATGCCGATAGTTGATCGCGGAGATCTTCGGAATGTTCGTCATCATCGTTATCGGGTGCGGGTCGGTCGTGGTGAACAAGATGTATGGCGCGGTGACGTTTCTCGGGATATGCATTACATGGGGTCTGGTTGTGATGGTCATGGTCTATTCGCTTGGTCATATTTCTGGAGCTCATTTCAACCCTGCAGTCACCTTGACCTTTGCTGCCCTGGGGAGGTTTCCTCTAAAGCAGGTTTTTTTTAGTAATTATTCTTCAATTTTTTTTCCACATAATTGTTGGATATTTATTATTAACTAAAATAGATTTAACTTTTGATTCCGCCCCGTGATTATAGACCAAGGAGATTAATAAGTTGGGTGGGGTTACGGTCCAAAATAGACCTAACGACATCCGACAATAGACCTAATGTCCAAATATGTTGAGTCAGGTCGAAACCCGTGAAGTG
The DNA here is from genome assembly GCF_001540865.1 of Ananas comosus. Classification (NCBI taxonomy): domain Eukaryota; kingdom Viridiplantae; phylum Streptophyta; class Magnoliopsida; order Poales; family Bromeliaceae; genus Ananas; species Ananas comosus. The sequence goes on from NC_033625.1 coordinate 13,957,884, forward strand.
TTGTGGTTAAGCCCTCAAGTGCTATGGATACACGCTTCCCATCAGCATGTGCTTTTGGGATTCTTCGTTAGCGTTTACGATCCACAAGTGGTACCAGAGCCAGTAGTGTGGGTGGTTCAATTTCCACATACTGCATAACAGTGCAGGTGCTGAAATAGACCTTACGGGAGATAAGTGCCAATAAGTTTGAGTAGGACTATGGTCCACAATAGACCTAACGGTGATAGACCGAGTAATAAACCTACCGTTCGTGTGGGTTGAGTCAAGTCAAAACTCGTGAAGCGCTGTGATTGAGCTCTTAAGTGTGATAAAATGCACCATTCCTATCGGCACGTGTTTAATTATGAGATAATTGATTAGCGTTTAGGATCCACAATAATTACCTAAGCTTTAGAGAGCTAGGTTAGGAACAATTATGAGTTTTTCTTTCTTTCTTTCTTTTTTAAAAAAGCAAAGGTCTTGTTTAGTTACGCCTATCATTTTTTTTTGTTTTTTAAGATTAAATTGTATACCATTGAATGCGCTAATAAATGCTTGAGTTTTTGCTATCAACAATCTATAACATTTGTTTCTCTAAATAAAAATTGAATGATAATTTTCCAAAATTAACTTTTTTTTTTTTGAGAGATAGGTAGCACGCTACCCGCTTCGTTTATTTCATTTAGAAATAAACTTAGCTGGAAATATGAATCAACTAGGATTCGAACCTGGGTCTCGGGTACCAACCACCAAGCCCTTTACCACTTGCTCTAGGGACGGTCGGTCCAAAATTAACTTTTAATTAAGATTGTTGTTAGTAATACAATAAAGCATGCCATTCCATGATAGTTTAAGATTTTAGAAAATTAGCTGCTTCATATATTAAAATGCCTCTAACACTTAGGGAATTAAATTATTTGATAATTGTGACCTAGTTTAACCAAAAACTGAGGATGTTTGGTGAATGAAATATGAAATACACATCCAGAGATTCATCATCTCTTTTCAAAACTAGGTATATATGAATATGCCTCTAGCTCTGTGCTTTTGGAAGCACAGAGGTCTCTAGATTTATAAGTTGTTTTCGCTGGTGGGACATTGAATTCGACGATCGGCTACATTAAGCATGATTTACACTATTAGAACTATTTAAAAATCAAATTTAATAATTTTTCGACATAATTTACTAAGTGATCAAAGGGTCTAAAAAATGACTATTTTAATAACCGATGTGACATGTTTAGAATAATCCATATTAGGTTAAATTTTAGAAATTTAAGTCTTTTATCAATATTTTTATAGAATTTTTATTTTCAGCTGTTTATTTTAAAACTATTTGTCCATTAAGTAACAAATTCCAAAAGTTATGAAATTTGATTTCTAAATAGTTCCAACACTGTAAATCATATCTAACAAAACCGGTCGTTGAATCAGATGTTCCATCATTGAAAATAATTTCTAAGTGCGAAAGCCTCCGTATTTTCGAAATTATAGTAACCTTGTTCCTGATAAATAAAGCTAAGCGATAATTGCTTATATACTCCTCAAAACTTCAAAAACATCTAATTTACTTTCTTTTTTATTTCTAATATATCCCTTATATGTTTCTCCATTATTCAAAAATATCCCCGCAGTTACCACCTGTTAAGTTATCTCAGGTTAAACGTGAGTTAAATATCTACAAGAATTAAAAAAGATCAAAATACCTCTTTTACTTTTAACTTAAGTACAAATAAGAAAAGTTGGTGTGGTAGAAGGGTATATTTGAAAAGAACAAAAATCAAAATATTTCTTTTGCCCCTAATTTGATGGTATATTTAAAAAGGTAAAATAGTAATTTCACAGAGATAACGGCTATTGCTAACGGTTGACTAACAGAATTTAACTCTAAGGAGTATATTTGAAATAACTTGGAACGTGAAAAAAAGTATTTTTAATATTAGCTTTCTAAGAGGCGTAAATCAGAAAGTCAGAAATATTCTAGGAGTATATAAGCATTTGCCCCTAAAACTAAATATGTAACTCGAAACTAATGCATCTGCTATGCAGGTACCTCTTTACATATTGTCGCAACTCGTAGGAGCAACTCTGGGAAGCTGGGTATTGTTCTTGTTACTGAGCCCAGGACCTGAGCACTTCTACGGAACGACTCCGATCGCGTCGGATAGACAATCCTTATTTTTGGAGATTATAATTTCTTTTCTTTTAATGTTCGTCATCTCCGCCGTGTCCACTGATGCTAGGGCAGTAAGTTCTTCATGCTAAACTGCAGAAAATCTCTTATAACTATCGATACTTTACTTTTGTTTCTTCTGGCTTTTAAAAAGTTATGTTTTATCTTTAATTTCAAGTTGATGCATTTAACCCTCCTCCATCGGGCTTCTGTCACTATTCCGTTACCCTTTAAAATAATAAAAATATGGTAATTTTTTGAGTAGGTCTTGTGTGCTATTAGGAGCACTGAGGTCTCTGTACTCTTAAGTTGTTTTTTTATGATGGAGCTTCCGAATCGACGATCAGCTCCGTTAGACTTGATCTAGCGTATTTAAAATATGTAGAAAATAAATTTTGTGATTTTTCGATATCATTTATCTAGCGATCGAAAGGGTTTAAAATCAATAATTTTTAATGGTTTATATATACCGTTTGCAAGTTTAACAGTATAGAAGTATTCAAATTAGATAAAATTTTGACATAAAATTTTTTATATTATTTACAGTAAGATCAATATCTCTAATCAAAACTTTTAGTGCTATATCACTATTTTTTGTGAGATTTTTATTTTCAGCCGTTGATTTTGAACCCTTTCGATCGCTAAGTAAATGATATCGAAAAACCCCAAAATTTATTTTCTAGATACTTCAAATAAGCTAGATCAAGTCTAATGGAGCCGATTGTCGATTCGGAAGCTCCATCATCGAAAACGACTTAGGAACACGGAGGCCTCCATGCTCCTAATAGCACACAAGACCTACTCAAATATTTTTTCTTATTGAATAGATAAAGGTAATTTCATTAGTTCGCCATCACCGTTAACGTCGTGACCTTCTGAATTGCATGAAGCATACTGAGTAAGGCATATAAAAATAAACAACATATTCAAATTTTAAAGTTAGAGTCATATTGACCGATTAAATTCAAACAAATTGAAAGATTGGATAGTAAAGTCAAAGGGCTGGAAAGTTGATTAGCCAACTCAAAATGGTTCATAGTTCAGATAAGTTCTATATGTTTTTGCTGGTTGTCAATTCTACGAAATGGAATTTGAGATTTATTCTTAAAAAACTTATTTAAGTTATTTGCAACTAGATCACTAGCTACAATTCCATATAGGAACCAAGAACTATACCTCAGGTTGTGGTTAGTTTCGGATTCGAATAAATCTTACCAGATTCTATCTTAATTGGATCCCTAAATCAAAATTTAACCATTTCAACACTATGGATTGGCTTAACAAAACCATTAATTATTCGCGTAGAAATGTAACATTCTTATTGTTCATGTTTATGTGTATGTAATTACTTGTGCTGCAGATAAGGGAATTAGCAGGAATTGTTGTTGGATCTGCAGTAGTAATGCTCTCTGTTCTAGCTGGGTAAGCTTTGATTAGTTATATATCTTTAATTTTGCTAAATTTTACTACATTAGAGTTAAACAATTTAGGATTCGTTTGAGATTGTGGGAAGATTGCGTTACGTGCAGTTTATCTTGATTATTTCTGTACGTAATATTGCGTTCCGCATATCGCGATGAGTCGGTTATGATATATTTTCTGTGATTCTACCTGAGAACGCAAAAATAAATCCCTAAATTCTTTTATCCCAACTCCATTCTATCTAATAGCGTCAGATAGGCCTTAATACCAAACTAAGCCTTAGTAAATTTGGTCTACAAATTCTTGTGATTTACAAAATTTTAGCAAAATTCTGTGTAGTATCGAATTCTTAGACCTCTAGTATTGGTTCGACTAGAACCGCTAGAAAAGTGTTGTTTCGATGATGATGTTAGAAGAAGCAATATCAAATTTTTATTATTAAAATCCTCTCTTAGTTTTTTTTACGGCAAAAGCAGAAGCTAGGAAGGTTGGAAACTTCAACATTTGAAGCTCTAAAAAAGCTCATTTTACTTTTCTACGATGGCAGAAGCTTTGAACTTTTTTGTTTAGCCGACACTCTAGTGCAAGTGCTTTAACTAAAAACAAAAGAAAGAACAAAAATAGGGAAAATTTTATAAACCTACCCGGTGGTATACATTTTTATTTTAGTATCATGTTATTTTAACCGCGTTATTTAAATACTCTCTGATTTAAATTTTTTGCTTTATGTTACACCCTCTGTTAAAACAGTCATATACCACGCACTTGCGCACGCGGAAATAGATTGCCACATTTTCACCGTTGGGGACCCACCAAGAATGATCAGGATTAACCCTTGTGGGATATCTCCAACACACGTACACGTAGGGGTGGAAACGAGCCGAGCTCGAGCGAGCTTACCTTGGCTCAAATTCGGCTTGAAATTAATTTCGAGCCTAAATTTAAGCTCAAGCTTGGATTGAAATTAATTCGAGCCGAGCTCGAGCCTAATTTCGAGTCGAGCGAGCTCGAGCCCTAAACGAGCCGCTTGAAATTCTAAACATCATACGATCAATAGTTTAATTTGTATAGAATATTATCTATAATTTGATACAAAAATATGTTTAATAGTTCAAAGTACAAAATAATTCTATGAAATATAGTATTATAATATGAAGAAAAATAATTTATAAGTTGAATACTTAATCTTTTCAGACTCACATATCTTCTCTTCCGCCTTCAATCTCCATATTATTTATTTTTATTTATACAGTCAAAAATAAATAAATTATATAGATAAATATTGGATTAAACTATCCAATCATATATAATTAAAATTAAAATTTTATATAAATAATAACTTTTTACTTTAAAATATTATATATATTTTCTCAAGCATACAATTAATAGTAAGGTAGGTCAACGGGGCATATATTGTTATTTGTTGGTAACTTGAAGGGTTTTTCGGCTTGGCTACTTAGGGTGAGAGACAGAAAAAAAAAAGAGAGAAACATATTGAAATTTTAGAGCTCTGTGAAAAAAAGATAAGAAAGAAAAATATATAAATTTAATAAAATCTTGCTCGTTTTTGTCTATTGGGTTTTTTGGTTTTTTGGCAACAATATGACCCAATTTTAACTAAACTCAGGTTATTCACTCGCAGCTATATATAATTAAAAATATATTATATTTAATATATTTTTAATAATATATATATATTATATATATATATATATAATATATATATATATATATATAGAGAGAGAGAGAAAGTCTGACTACTATACTATCGATAATACCAAGTCCTTGGTACTAATGAGTTTTCTACCGTTAGATTTACCCTTTGATTATTTCCACCCGTTAGATTATACTATTAAACAAACCACCCACTCAATCTTAGATGACAACTATCATCCTAACCGCGCATCTTTTCATCCAACGGACAAAAACTCAATAGTACCAATGACTTGATACTATTTATAGTATAGCAGCATAATTTATATATAATAATATATATATAATATATAATATAGTGTAGAACTACTATGCTATCGAAAATAATTCATATATATATATAGATATATATATAATATATATATTGTAGAACTACTATACTATCGAAAATATAGAGGATTGATGTTTCCGAATTTTTGACCCTTTAATTAAAAATTATATGGTTGCGATGATTGCGGTCCCCCCTACGATTAAATAATACCCCTATGATTGAGTGGTCCCTGCAAGGTAATAATAGTATTAATCCAAACATAAAAAATGATTAATGTATGTATGTATATTTTCGAGCTTTTCGAGCCTAATTCGAACGAGCCGAGTAATACTCAAGCTTGACTTGAAATGAATTTCGAGCCTTTTTTTTTTGTTCAAGCTCGGCTCATTTAATTTCGAGTCGAGCTCGAGCGAGCCAAATATCGAGTCGAACACGAGTCGAACGCGAGCCGGCTCGCTCATTTGCCAGCCCTACGTACACGGGCACGTGATGGGTTTAACAGAGAAGTTAACAGAAGGCATAACGGAAAAAGTAAATAGAATCCATAGGGTATTTAAGTGATACAGTTAAAACTACAGATTATTAAAGTGGAAGAAGGATAAACCATAGAAGGATATCTGAAGTATTCTTGTAAAAGTAAGTGGACACTTACTGTTCCTTTCTTTTTTATTATTTTTCTCAGATTGATTTCAGGGGCGTCGATGAACCCTGCAAGAAGTATAGGTCCAGCCATCGTAATGCACAATTATAAGTCTCTCTGGATATATATTTTTGCTCCAGTAATCGGCATGCTCGCTGGAGGTTTTACTTATAACTTCTTTGGCACTATGTCAAGGAACAACAATTTATAGAATTGTTGACTGATGAAGTTATCTTCCAAAAATCACTAGGTTTGCTTTTTTTTTTTTCCATAATAATTTTGCCATGTATGTTGTATTAAGATTGATCTGATTATAACAGACATAAAAATATTTTCAATTATCCCCTTTTTTTTTTTTTTCAGATTTCATGAAAATCTAGTGTTTTCAGTTTCCAGCTTTCTTTAGGAAAACGAAAGCATTAGTTTTCCATAAATTTTGTAAAAAAGAAACTTTTCAAAAATAATTAGTTTCCAAACGTGAAAAGACCGGAAAAGAAGCTTTTCACAAAAAAAAAAAAAATTTGAAAATTTTTTTTACGCTTTTTCGAGAAATCAAACAACAGGCGAAAGCTAGTTTTCCAACCAGAAAACTATTTTTGCTAAAGTATTTTTTGAAAAACCAAACACCCCCTTACCTTTATAAATTACTTATTGTAGTATCAGTTACCAAATACCAATCCCACACACATGGAAAACTCATCAGCATGATAGAAGTGTGGCTCATCGTAACAACCACTCATTTTTCATGCATGCATGCATGCAAAAAAAAAAAAAAAAAAAAAAAAGTCTTTTTCAAATATAAATAAATTTCTATCCTCAAATTTTATGGACAGCAACTCCGATAATAATTTGGCTTCGTTTGGAATTGCGAAAAAAATTACGTTAAAAATACTCTATTTGTTTCCATACGTAATATTCCGTTCCGTATATCGCCGGTTACGATATATTTTCTGTGGTTCCATTGGAGAACGTAAAAATATACCCTTATACACTTTTATCCCAACTCTATTTTATTTAATAGCATCAAATGAGACTCAATACCAAACTAAGCCTAACTAAGCCTTACTAGTCTTGCACTTCCACAATAATGTGGCTTGAGCCCTCGACTTTCTTAGCTTAAAAAATAGTATTAGCTTGTAAAATTTGATGCTACTTTTAATTTTAACTAAAAGTGCGTTTAGGTTCCCAAAAAATATTCCAGAAAATAATTTTTTTTGTTGAAAAAAATATTTTCCGTCTATTTTGTTCATGACAAAAAGTAGTTTTCTTAGAAAAGTTGTTTAGATTTTATGGAAAGCTAGTGTTTTTGTTTTTTAAAAATTTTTATTCAAAAAACAAAAATTGTGAAATTTTTTTTAAGAAAAGCACAGTTTTTCGCAGTTTTGAATTTACAATTTTTGATTCTACCTTTTGTTACGAGAAAAAAACGATTGGGGGCAATTAAAGCGAGCTATTTTCAAAAGTTCGGATCTTAAATGTCGAATTTAAAGTTTGAATATGAAAATAAAACTTGGACAAAAGTTCAGGGACTAGCGGTGCAATTTTTCCATTTCAAAATGTTATACAATTGAGGAGACGTACACCCACTATATTTTTCAAGGCTAAAAACCCATTTAGTACTCAAAACTTTAATAAATTATTGCAACTAAGTTCTATAATTTGATTCAGTTTACTAATCATTAATATAATAATGCTAACATGAAAATTATATAACATCTTAATCAGATCACTTCCATATTAGCGGCATACGAAACAGTTCGTTAATTAAATTGGATTGTGGAACTTAATTACAACAATTTAAAGAGTTCAATTTGAAATTTGTAACAAATTATAGTTTAAGGAGCAAAGTCACAATATTCCTCATTGTTTGAGGACTAAAAGTGCAATTGAGCCACATTTTTTATTACATTTTTGAAATTTCAAATTTAAATAAGTAGAGAGAGAAAAAAAAAAAAAAAACTCACGCTTTTGTGGTGGAGTTTGTTATTTTGTTACGTGTATGAGAGAGAGAGAGATAAGCGTAGTGAGGATAAGAATTATCCCACATATTCAAATCCAATCCCGAATAATTCGTTCTTATCCACAATATATTTTTAAATTCTAATTATTTGAAATAATTTAGGCAAATTGATTGACAATTTCAACAAATTTAAAAATTTTACTAACTTTTTAGCAAATAAAATTGAATCAATTAACGGCTAATAACTAATAAAGTTATTAAATTTGATAAAATTCTTAACATAACAAACCAGAAAATCACAAATCAAAAATATTAAAAGTCGAGCTAAACCGGTTTAACCACTGATTGAACCAGCCAACCTTGAACCAGTAATTTTTTTTTCCTTCATTAATACTAATTTTCAAAACATTGTTATTATTCCCAACTTTGTCTCTCCTCTTATTTCATTTCATTATTAAATCCCAACTAAATCCCCACTATTTTCTCTCTAACTTAAAACTCTAAAATACAACATCTCCTCCTACAAAAAATATTTAAAAAAAGCTCAAAGTTTGAATTTTGTTCTTCTTTGTTTTTTTTTTTTTCTCGCTTCGAATTAATGGCTTCGCGGTCCGATCGCATCGAAGAAGATACTATAAGCAAGATGGAGGAAGGGGGTGGTTCCTCCGTCGGCATCGAGGGCTCGAGGGTTTGCTCTCCGACAGTCGTCGCCTGCATACAAAGGGTGCGTATATTTTGAGTATTTCGTGTGCACTCTCATTTGATTCATTCTCAATAGCCATGGGATAATTATCTTAATTAGGCTCGTAGTTTCTGAATGATGAGAACTAACTACATAGCATCTACATCGATAATTCAAGCATTGTAGGAACTATCTGTAGTAACGAACTTATAAAATGGATCTCTTTATCATAAACAGATTCGTTGTTACTTATTATTTGAATACGAAAGACACAATAAACTTTTGATAAAAGTTATATCTTAGTGAGAGTGGGGGTCATATTAGTTCTTCAAGTTCCATGCATACATTAGATCTTGATGTGCATCTTATGGATTTGAATGGATATTTTTTAAAATAATTCTGTAAAAATGTCTAATTATCAAATAACTCTTTCAAAATTTTATTTAACCAACTAATCCTTTTTTTTGCCAGCTCATACAGTACTATATTGGACACACAAAAATGGTGAATTTTTCACTATATTAGAAAACGGTGAATCACAGTTAGATTATTATCGTTTTTTATTGAGATTGCTAGGATTGAATATGATTATAAGAATTTTTGTTTGATCGTTAGGGTTGTCGGGATAGACTGTTAGGATTTTTTCGTTTGTTGGAATTATATGTGATTTGTTGAAACTTTTATACAATTGTTAAGATTAAAAATATACAAAATAGAAAGAAATGGCAAAGTATTGATTCATTTTTTAATGATTCACCATCTTTTAAAATTTATTAAAATTACCGTCTTTCAATTATTCTTCCACCTTGGCTAAAATTATTTACCCAAATAAAACTTCACAGAATCATTTGACAAATCATACATTAAAAAAAAAGTAAATTAAAAATATCCAAATTGAACGGATCTCAAAGATGGTTAAAATCTGAATCATACGCTTTTTTTTTTTTAATGAAAATTTAGTTGATTGCCGAGGCCGTGGGGACTTTCTTCATCATTTTTATCGGGTGCGGATCGATTGTGGGGAATAAGATATACACCACGGTGACATTTCCGGGAATATGCATTGCTTGGGGCCTCGTCGTGATGGCCATGATTTATACAGTCGGTCACATTTCCGGAGCTCACTTCAATCCAGCCGTCACCATCACTTTCACAGCCCTCAGAACATTTCCCGTGAAGGAGGTACAACATTCTTTTTCTATAAATATTTATTTTTTTTATTTTTTCTTCTAATTTAATATTTTAGTCTCCGTTCGTCGGGATTCTATTGTTATTCTGTATTTTTCTTACAATTTATACCACAATACTCTTAAATTGCAAGTTCTATCAGTACCAATAGGGTTAATCTTATACAGGTCCCTGCAAGCATAATAAATAGCAAATATATCCCTACAAAGTTCAACTTTTATATATTGTTCTTGCAAAAGTCCGGACATTTTTAAATATGTCTTTCTGATTTGTTACTATTGGATAACCGCTAGAGTATTGTTTATATTTTTAATTTTGTAATCACAAATATATCCCTCACAAAACCATAATAGTATAATATAAAAGGGTAAAAATGTCAAAAATTAATCAGGATTAAGTATTTAACCTATGGTTAACTAACGGATTCTAACGATAGGGATATATTTAGAAATATTAGGACTTTTGTACGAATAATATATAAAAGTTGAACTTTGTAGGGATATATTTATCATTCACTATATTTGCAAGGACTTGTATGAAATTAACTTTTTTTCTTATTGTGAGGATTATGTGTAATACACGATTTATCAGAGGGATAAATTGCATTTTCGCCGAGTGTTAAAAAAAAAATTTAATTAGCCTTATTTGTCTTGTGCAGGCACCGCTTTATATAGTAGCGCAGTTGGTAGGAGCAACTTTTGGAAGTGGGGTTTTGTATTTATTACTAAAACCTAAGCCCGAGCAATTTTACGGAACGACCCCTGTAGGATCAGATATTCAGTCTTTCGTGTTAGAGATTATTATTTCATTTTTATTAATGTTCGTTATCTCCGGCGCATCTGCAGATACAAGGGCAGTAAGTTTCTGTTACATTCAAAATATAGAGGCAAAGTATTCGTGAAAAGACAAAAATGCGGTTTACGGAAAAATTTAGACACTTTAACCATATTATTTAGGAAAATAAAATGTATATATATCTGTATTTTTTCTAGCGCAATATATACGATATACCGATAAGAGTAAATTGCATTTGAGCCTAATAAAAAATTGATATTATTAAAATACATATAGATTGGTTTTCTAGTAGAGACCAATATTTTTATGAAAATATTATTTTTTTTTTGTAACATCTTTAAATTTGTTTTATTAATTCATTTTTAATGTAGATTGGAGAATTGGGAGGACTTGCTGTTGGCGCTACAATACTAATTGCCTGCCTTGCAGCTGGGTAAGCTTTAAGTTGGAATAATTGCATATATATCCTCACAAAATTGGCATATTGCATATTTACCCCTCTAAGCTTCAAAATATTATATAGATGTATTCTTGTAAACTTAAAAATTTTGCAAACATCTCCCTCGATATTTAACTATATTAACTATTCCCCCCCCAAAAGATCGGTGGAGGCGTTACTGCCGATGCGATCAGATTGAGCTCTATCTATATTTGCCATCCGTTTAAGCTCGCCCGATTTTCTAAGAATACAGGCAAAAAGGTATACTCAATTTAATTTCCACCATGTTTGAGCACTTCAGGATACATTTGTAATTTTTTACCATCCACTCAACTCTAGAGGGCCCACATCATCCTAACTGCACATTTCTTAATCCAATGGCCAAAAACTTGGTAACACTAATGACTTGGTGCTATTATAGTAGCCTATATATATATATATATATAGAATTAGGCTGGAATACTATTAATAGCAAAACGCTCTTTTTGCTATCAAGTTTTTAACCCTTGGATAAAAAATTGTAGGGTCAGAATGATATTAGTCGGTTAGAGTTGACTGGTCCCTTAGGGTTAAGTGGTCCCCACTGGATTATAGTATTTAATCCAATGGTTAGAAATAATGAAAAGAGTTGATCCAAAGGCTAAAAAACTGATAGCAACAATGGGATTTTGCTACTAATAGTAGCCCAATCCAACTATATATATATATATATATATATATATATAACATTCTAAATTTATTCTAACAATATAGGGTTATATTTTTTACTTGTCCCTACCTAAAGTATATATTAAGTTTGCGAAATTTTATTATTTTTATTTTCAGGCCTATTTCGGGTGCATCGATGAACCCTGCAAGAAGCATAGGTCCAGCTATTGTCATGCACAATTACAAGGCTCTTTGGGCGTATATTTTTGGTCCGGTGATCGGCATGCTCGCAGGCGGCTTTACGTATAAACTCATCAAGTTTACAGATAAGCCGTCTCAGAATGTTACGAAAAATAGTCCCTTCCTTAAAAACATTAATTCGAGTAACGATGATTAGTCAAGAATTATCAATGAAACAATTTGTCTCTTGTTTTTTTGTGAGTTTGTAGTTAATTTTAACAAATAAGTTTAACAAAAATAAGTATGTATCATTAGACTCATGGGGAAATAAAGAAAAATATAATTTCTTAAGCATGTATTTGTTGATGTACAACTATTATGCTCAATTATTTATTGGATATAGTATATTTTTGGCCATTTTGTTATTAGTGCAACTTTTAGAGCCCGGCTAAGTATGATCGCCTTTATACTTATAAATAGTTTTTAATGTTGATGTTCGAATCGACGATCCATTTCGTTAAATAGAATTTAAAATATTTAAACATTCTAGAAACTAAATTATGTAATTTTTTGACATTATATATCTTATGATCAAATGATCTCAAATTTGATATTTTTAACTCTTGTTAAGTAGCGTTCTCTATTTAACGGTGTAAAAGGATTGGAATCGGTTAAGTTTTTTAGGATCCCACAAAAAAAGTGAAGCACATATCTCTTTGATGGAGAGCTCCCCAGTAATCCTTCATTAAGGAGCCATAATCTGTAACCATGTGTTACTTTTATCTTTATCCAAGTTATAATTCTTCTCTCTAGAATTTAATATTTTTTTTTAGTTTTAGTATTAAATACACCAAAAGAATCATTAGATGAAGGTAAAACTAAAAAAAATAGGGAGTTTCCTACAAAAGTATTATCCATATTTTTGTTGTTTTTTTTTTTTTTTACTTGTTTCAGCGAAAGTGAAGAGGAACGAAGTTATTTTTCTCGATGATAAATAATTAATTTTTTTCGTTTGATTTGTCATAAGTTAATTCATCCGCGACTCCACTTTTTCATGGCGTCGTAATTGACTTCATCTTGAATTATAACAAAATCAATTACAAAGCAAATAAATAAATAAATAAATAATTGATATAACTTTGTTCAACCTTTAATGTGCTTATGTGAAAATTTGGATAAAAATAAACAAGAAAAATTAAATTATTATGGTTTCGAGAGACTTCACAAAAGTCTCTTTAAAACCTTGTTATTATCCCCAACTTGGTCTCTATATTTTTTTTTATTTATATTTTATAGGAAAAACTTTAAAAACCCCCCCTGTGGTTTCATAGTTTCTCACTTTGCCCCCCTGTGGTTTAAAGTGTGTATCAATTTGCCCCCCTGTGGTTTCGTTTTTATCTTTTCGGTAGCTTTTTCATTAATATTTCGTTAAATTATATACAAAAAACTTGAGATATCTATCTAGATTTATCAAATATTCACTTTAGTACCCTTTAATTTTAACTTTATTACTGATTTAAGGAAAAAAAATAATGAAATTGATAAGAAAAAGAGAAAAACAAAACCACAGGAGGGCAAATTGATACATTTTAAACCACAGGGGGGCGAAATGAGAAACTACAAAACCACAGGGGGGGTTTCTGAAGTTTTCCCTTTTTTATAATATTATGCTCACATCGATTAGTTGAATTGGTTTAATCACTGATTGAACCAATGAAACTTGAACTAGTATTTTTTTCGATTCCTTAATTAATTCTAATTTTAAAACATTGTTATTATCCCCAACTTTGTCTCTCCTCTTGACTAGTACTCCATTACCAAATCCTACATATAATAACCCAACTAAAAAATCCCCTTTATTTTTTCTTAACTTAAAACTCTAACACAACATCTCCTTCTACAACAAAAAAAATTTAGAAGAAGCTCAAAGTTTGAATTTGTTGTTCATTTTTCTTTTTTTGATTCGAATTAATGGCTTCGCAGTCCGATCACATTGAAAAGGATAGTATAAGCAAGATGGAGGACGGTGGGGCTTCCTCCGTCGGCGCCGAGGGCTCGAGGTTCTGCTCTGCGACGGTCGTCAACTGTGTACAAAGGGTGTGTATCGTTTTTTTAGAAAGTGGTGGATCATTCACCGTTTTCAGTAGGGTGTGTATCGTTTTTTATATGGATTATGAGAATTTTTGTGAGTTTGTTAGGATTGTATGTGAATTATTAAAATTTTGTTTGATTGCTAGGATTGTATGAGTAAATATTTAGGTTTATATGAGATTTGTTAAAATTTTTATACAGTTGCTAGAATTATATGCAGAAAATAAAAAAATAATAAATAATTTATTTTTTTGTTAAAGCAAAAAACGTTCTAAAGTCGGTAAACAATTTACCGTTTTTCAGTTGTTCTTCTCCTTTTGCACTGAGTTGGATGAAATAGAATTATTTGGCCAAATAAAATTTTCACCTAGCCATTTGATAAAGATGGTCAGAATTTGATTCGTACTTTTTTTTAGGGTTACTTTCGTACATGTCTTTACAAATATAGTGAATCGTAAATATATTCCTTTAAAGTTCAACTTTCATATATTGTTTCTACAAAGGTCCTGATGTTTTCAAATGTGTCTCTGCCGTTAGGATTCGTTAGAAAAAATTAGTTAACCATAGGTAAAATATTTAACTCTAATTAGTTAATGAGATGAATTGACATTTTTACCCCTCTTCAATTAATAGTTGGGGACATATTTGTGATGGCAAAAATATCATTTCGCTTATAAAATAAATAGTGTTTTAACGGTAACAAACTAGAGGGATATATTTGAAAATATTAGGACTTTTTTAGGGATAACATATAAAAATTGTACTTTATAGGAATATATTTACAATTCATTATGTTTGCAGGAATATGTATAAAATTAACTTCTTTTTTTTTTTTTTTATGAATTCTTAGTTGATTGCCGAGGCCGTCGGAACTTTCTTCATCATGTTCATCGGATGCGGGTCGATTGTGGGGAATATGATGCACAGCACGGTGACATTCCCGGGAATTTGCACCGCATGGGGCCTCGTCGTGACCGCCATGGTTTATGCAGTCGCTCATATTTCGGGAGCTCACTTCAATCCGGCTGTCACCATCACTTTTACTGCCCTCGGAAAATTTCCCCTAAAGGAGGTGTAACATTTTTCCTCGTCGGTTAATTTCATACAGGTTCCTGCAAATATAGTAAATAAGAAATATATCTCTACAAAGTTCAACTTTCATATGTTATCTTTACAAAAGCCCTAATATTTTCAAATATGTTCCTGTCGTTAGAATCCATTAGAAAAATTTAGTTAACCATAGATTAAATACTTAATCCTGATTAGTTTTTGATATTTTTACCCTTCTTATATTATACTATTTTGGCTTTTTGATGGACATATTTAGGATGGCAAAATTGAAAATATAAACAGTTCTTTAATGATTCTCTAACGGTAACAAATCAGAGGGATATATTTGAAAATATTAAAACTTTTGTAGGGACAAGATTTGAAAGTTCAAAATCGTATATTTTTTCATCCAACCACCCACTAAACTTAAGAGACTACTATTATCCTAATCGTATATTTTTTTATCCAAAAATCGAAACTCTAATAGCAATAATGACTAGGTGCTATTAATAATATCCTAGCCTACTTCTAATACCCCGTTAAATGATATAGTAATTACACTAAGCGGGGCTAGCACTAACAAAATGTTATCAAATGATCATCTGAGTGCAAATTACTAGTTTTATTAGTATCAGATTATGTCCGTGCTTTTATTTTTCTCTTTTTGTTATCTCTCCACTAATTTTTTTTCATTAAATTAATGACAAAGTTAAAACTCAATAGTACTAAAGTGAATATTCGATAAATTATAGGTGAGATATCTGAAGTTTTCTGTATGTAATTTAACGAAAAATTAACGGAGGGGCTAATGAAAAGAGAAAAATAAAACATAGGGTATTAAGTTGATATATTTAAACTATAAGTTACTAAAATGAGAAAGTACAAAACTACATGGGTGAAATTTAAAGTTTATCCAAAAAAAAAAATGAACAACTTAATTAGCCTTATTTGTCTTGTGCAGGCACCACTTTACATAGTATCCCAGCTAGTAGGAGCAATTTTTGGAAGTGGGGTTTTGTATTTGTTACTAAACCCTAAGCCGGAGCAATTTTACGGAACAATCCCTGTGGGATCAGTTATTCAGTCCTTCGTACTAGAGATTATTATTTCATTCTTATTAATGTTCGTTATTTCCGGCGCATTTGCAGATACAAGAGCAGTAAGTCTTTGTTACATTCAAAATATAAAAGCAAAGAAGTATTTGTGAACAGACTAAAATACAATTTACCTCCGTGAATATATAAAGTTTCGCGCATAATTTGAAAAAAAAACTTTAAGACACTTTAATCTTTTTGAATGAGGAAAATTTTCTTTTTAGCACAATGTATGATATACCGATGGAGTAAATTGCATTTTAGCCTAATAAAAAATTGATAATATTAAAATACATATAGATTGGTTTTTCTAGTATAAATAAATATTTTTGTGAAAATATATATATATATTTTTTGTAACATGTTTAAATTTGTTTTATTAATTCATTTCTAATGTAGATTGGAGAACTGGGAGGAATAGCTATTGGAGCTACAATACTACTTTCTTGCCTTACTGCTGGGTGAGCTTTAAGTTGGAATAATTGCATACAAATCCCTACAAAGTTGGCATATTGTACACTTACCCCTCTAAACTTCATAATAGCATTTAGATATATTCCTGTAAACTTAAAAATTTTGCAAACATATCCCTCGAGTAGTATTTAAGAGAATACGGGTGAACAAGTATTTTCAATTTAAAATTTGATTGTTCGAATACTCCAGGATACATTTGTCATTTCTTAAAGTTGATAAGGATATATGTAATATTTTAAGTTTATTCTAACTTTGTAGGGATATATTTTTGTCTGTCTCTATTTATTAAAGTATATGTTAAGTTTGCCGAATTTTGTTACTCTTATTTTCAGGCCTATTTCGGGCGCATCGATGAACCCTGCAAGAAGTATAGGCCCAGCTATTATCATGCACAATTACAAGGCTCTTTGGGCGTATATTTTCGGTCCAGTGATTGGCATGCTCGCAGGCGGCTTTACGTATAAACTCATCAAATTTTTAGATAAACCATCTCAGGATGTTACGAAAAATAGTACCTTCCTTAAAAACATTTAAGTTAAGTAATGACGATTAGTTTAGAATTATCAATGAAACAATTTGTCTCTTACTTATTTGGTGAGTTTGTAGTTAATTTTAACTATAATAAGTATTTATAATTAGACATGGAGAAATAAAGAAAAATATAATTTCCTAAGCATGTATTTGTTGATGTACAACTATTGTGTTCAATAATTTATTGGATATAGCGTACTTTTGACAATTTTATTTTTAATGTAACTTTTATAGAGTCCACTATTATACTATTATGAGTATACTCATGAGTCATTTTCGATGATATAGTTCCGAATCGACGACCTACATCGTTAAACATAATTTAAAATATTTAAATATTATGAAAACTAAATTATGTAATATTTTGATATCGTCTGCCTTACAATCAAATGATTTCAAATTTGACATTTTTAACATTTGGTAAAGGAGCGTTTTCTATTTAACGATGTAAAAAAATTAGAATCGGTTGAATTTTTAGGATCCCACAAAAGAAAGAAAAGCATATCTCCTAATGTTTTTTTAGAACAATTTCAATGGGGAGCTCCGATGCTTCGTTACGAAGCCTTAATTCACCACTACATATCACTTTTATCTCCATCCTATCAAATGAATCATTGTATGAAGGAAAAACTAATGCGTGGCACCGAATCTTAATTTTTTTTGCTTGTTTCACCGAAAGTGAAGAGGAATGAAGTTATTTTTTGATAGTAAATAACTACTTTTTTTGTTTTTTTTTTTTTTTACTTGTTTCATCGAAAGTGAAGAAGGATAAAGTTCTTTTTCGATAATAAATAACTATTTTCTTTGTTTGGTTTGTCATAATTTAATTCATTCATGACTCCACTTTTTCAAAACGCCATAATCGATTTCATCTTGAACTAGTCTAGGGACCCGTGCGATGCGGCGGATAAAAATATTTTAGTAAAAATTTATAGATTTAATAAATAGATAAAAATGTGAAAAAAAAATTAATAATATGAAAAACACAGAAAAAAACTTTTAGATCGAAATTACAATCTAACGGAAAATAATGTAAGAAATAAAAAAAAAGTAAGAAGTATAGAAGTAAGAAAATGATTATATAGATAGTCTGAAGAGATATTTAGAATATCGTGAAAAAAGTATAACAAATAATAAAAGATAAATTGAAGAGGCTCAAATTTATATTTAAATAATCATATAAAAAGATTTATCTGTTCTATTATCTTTCCTAACTCAAATCAGATTTCTCTTAAATACCAACTATTATTGTGTTTACCTATGGATATCAAAATTTTAATGCCACTATACAATTAGTACAGAAGGCAAAGGAATTGAAGAAAAAGTAGCAAGAAATATATGACAGCCATGTAAATAAATTTTGAAAGTAATAATAGTTAGTTTTAACTATCTAAATTGTAAAGACCCATTTTCATACATCCATGAATCAAACAACCTATATATTATTTTTAGTATGTTGATACAACATGACAATTTAATCAGTGTTCTTAATAATTTTACTCTGTCAATTTTTATGTAACTCAAATAACTTATTTATGAATAGTAGTGTACAATAACGAAAAAACTTAAGGAATAAAATTTTCTTTCTTTATCATTTATTATAAGACAATGCCTTGTAAAAAGTAGAAATTAATGAGGCAAGAAGCCGAAGAGGTAACGATTTTACGGAGAAGACGAACGGGCACAGTGTGGAGGAGCAAACAAAGAGCGAAGTGATGGAAGAGTAACATTTAATAAGAGGGAAGCCGAAGAGGCAACGATGTTACGCGGAAGGTGAGCGGACACACTGTGGTGGAGCGGATGAAGAGCAAAGCAATTGAAGAGTAAAAATCGGGAAAGGGAGAGGCTCTAGAGGTGGGTCCCATGGGCAACGAGAAAGGGAGAGGCTCTAGAGGTGGGTCCCATGGGCAAAACTTAAGGAGAGCATGCCACGTGGACTAGTAAATAAATTTTAAAAGTAATAATAGTTAGTTTTAACTATCTAAATTGTAAAGACCCATTTTCATACATCCATGAATCAAACAACCTATATATTATTTTTAGTCTGTTGATACAACATGACAATTTAATCAGTGTTCTTAATAATTTTACTCTGTCAATTTTTATGTAACTCAAATAACTTATTTATGAATAGTAGTGTACAATAAAGAAAAAACTTAAGGAATAAAATTTTCTTTCTTTATCATTTATTATAAGACAACGCCTTGTAAAAAGTAGAAATTAATGAGGCAAGAAGCCGAAGAGGTAACGATTTTACGGAGAAGACGAACGGGCACAGTGTGGAGGAGCAAACAAAGAGCGAAGTGATGGAAGAGTAACATTTAATAAGAGGGAAGCCGAAGAGGCAACGATGTTACGCGGAAGGTGAGCGGACACACTGTGGTGGAGCGGATGAAGAGCAAAGCGATTGAAGAGTAAAAATCGGGAAAGGGAGAGGCTCTAGAGGTGGGTCCCATGGGCAAAACTTAAGGAGAGCATGCCACGTGGACTAAGATTATGGAGAATAATAGTGTTTTATAGATAGATTATGACGAAATCAATTATGAAGAAAAAAATTAATAAAAATTAACTGGTATAACTTTGTTCCGTCTTTAATATGCTAATATGAAAATTTTTACTTAAATAAATAAAAAAAAATAATTATGGTTTCGAGATCACCAACTTTCTATCAATTAAATAACGATGAAAAAATAATTTTCTCGTGAACTTCAGTTCAATTCTAATCTCATACCTAACCCAAACGCGGGAGACTTTAAAATCCTTTTAAGGTACATCGTTTTCCACATGAAGGTTTTAGATTAGGATTAATTTTGTACATGTCCCTATAAACATAATTGTGAAAACAACTGTTGTACTCTAAAAGCTTAAGCTGTTAGAGAACGGTGTTTATATATTTTAATATTTAACACTCCCCCTTACGTCTGTGCTGGAGACTTTTTAGTCGGCTTATGATGTGGGCTTGAATTAAATGGGGGAAAATTAATATGCTAGGAGCCTGGCGTGACTCGAACTCAGGACCTCCTCTCTGATGCCATGTGAAAACAATCGTTGTACTCTAAAAGAGAACGGTATTTATATATTTTTATATTTAACAATAGTGAATGATAAATATATTCCTACAAAGTTTAACTTTCATATATTGTTCCTATAAAAGTTCTAATATTTTCAAATATATCCCTTTGATTTGTTACCATTAGAGAATCATTAGAAAACTGTTTATATTTTTAATTTTGCCATTACAAATATGCCCCTCCAAAAACTATAACAGTGGTAAAAATGTCAAAAACTAACCAGGGTTAATTATTTAACCTATGGTTAACTAAAATTTTCTAACGGATTCTAACAGCAGGGACATATTTGAAAATATCATTATTTTTGCAGAAACAACATATAAAAGTTTAATTTTATAGGAATATATTTATCATTTACTATATTTGTAGGGACCTGTATGAAATTAATCCTAGATTAAATTAGATTTTTATTTGATAATATTGTATGCTAGCCTTTTATCTATATATTTTTTTAAGCAAATGATTTTATCTTTTTTAATTTACGTTGTTATTTTAGGTAGTCATTAATTAATATATTTTTATTTACCAAGCATAATTAAAGTTATTGAACTTAATTCAACTATTTTAGCTTACTATAATATTTTCTTCCATATAGCACCCCGATCACTCTCAAGGTTCCACTCAGGGTTAAAGTCTTTATGTGGTTAGCAGCAAGGAATAGGATCTTTACAGCTGATTCACTAGCTAAACGATGTTGGCAGGGACCATCCATATGCGTGTTATGCTCCGCCAACGAAGAAAATTTGAATCATCTTCTCTTTGGATGTAATTATGCGAGGTCCCTATGGAATCTGCTCCTATGTAGCACCCCGGTCACTGCTGAATTAATGGTCAACCGAGTTGGGGACATCTTGACCAGATGGGTGCGCGGCAGAGAGTCGTTGTCAGGAGCATCAAAAGCACTTTTCAACCGCTGCTTTGTTGGAGCCTGTTGGGAACTATGAAAAGAGCGAAATTCATGGATCTTCAGTAATCCACACTCTACGTATGAAGAAATGGGAACGACTGTTGTTTCAGTCGCAGTAAAGCTCTAGAAGTCTATTTTGAGGTCCTAAGTGTGCTTCGTCTGATTGATTTTACCCTTTGTTTACTAGTGATTCCGATGTATCTCCGGAAGGCAACTCAATGAGCCTTCTTGGGCAAAACCGGGCTAAGCTTAGCTGTTTTAAATTGTACTCCCTTTGTCAAATAGGATACAATCCTGTTTAATCAAAATAACTAGTGTAGTTAACCGCACGCGGATAGATATTATCAAAGCAATTATTTTTTTAGTCATTGTTGATCATCGATAATATTTTGGAGAAATAAGTCTAAAATATACAGTTCATCAAATACATAGAAAATGATACTCTAAATATGAAATGAAGAACATTAGTTTAAATAGTTCGCAAGAATTGGTAAAAAACTACTAAAAAATAATTTTTTATCTGTATTCACTCAACAATCTATACAATTAAACTCAAAGTCAAGAAGCAAGATATAAAATCTTTAGAATTAAACAGCATACAGGAAACATGAATAACGTAAATAATCGTACATACAAATAAATCACAGGATATGTCCGAAATTTACGGGTTCTTCCTTGTAGGGAGGAGCAATAAGGGTACCAAAGGCTGAGATCCTCCTTGTCGATGATGTTGAACCTCTGGTGAAAATACTTGTGAAGAACCTCCCCAACGACATTTGATGCCTTGTTCGCCACCTCAAGAATCTGATCTATAGAGTTGAAAATTAGATTGATCAAAGACGAAATCAATAGAAAATAATGCGAAACCCTACCAATTCAAGGCGATTTTGAACCGTGGGCGAGATTTGCCAAAACTTCTTGAGCATTCGTAGAGAGAGAGATTAGTGATGGATAAATACTGCTAATAATTCAATAGAGATGAAACGATTATATTAACAAAATCTCTAAAACAAGGTTCTTATCAAGGGTCTTGATGAACTGGTTCAAAGTGGGGAGCACCTTCAACCTCTGCTTGAGAATCCTACTCTGCCACTGGATCTGCATCACCTTCGGCCACTTCACGAAGCAAATGAAGTCCCTCTTCGGCTACAGGGCTCTGCCGATCCTGAAGGGGATCATTCCATGACGCCGCTTTGAGTATAGCTTCGGGGGGTACAAAAGAGGCAGAAATCCTAAAAGAGGGAGTGTGAGAGATAAAGAAAAGAGGGTTTATAAAGAGCGTGTGGAAAAAGTGCCAACAAATCTCACATGATCTCGACCATTGGATATATTGATGAGGAAATGATCGGTTTATGTCGATCGTTCGATTGAAGATTTTAAGGGTTTGGATTAAAAATGATGTGTGGTGTCTTTTTGCTAAGACTCGTAGTAGTTAGGGAAGAATGGGGAGTTATAGAAAGGGGGGAAGACGGAGGGACGCGAGGAGAAGAAGGGAAGAAGGGAAGACGGGAAGACACATGAGTTATATAGAGAGAAAAAGAGAATATGGTGGCTGTGGAGAAGAATGAGGAGTCATAGAGAGGAGGAAGACGAAGTGACACGAAGAATGAGAAGTTATAGAGAGGAGGAAGACGAAGTGACACAGGGAGGGGAAGAGAAGACGGGGGACACTGGGGTTACATAGAGAGAGAGGATAAGCAAGCCATCTAAATGTGAAAAAAAAAACTCTCAAAGCAAGGATGTTGCGCCACGTCAGCAAAATTATTGGGAAATAATATATGTTTATAGATTATAGATTATAGAGAGGAGGAAGACGAAGTGACACAGAGAGGGGAAGAGAAGACGGGGGACACTGGGGTTACATAGAGAGAGAGGATAAGCAAGCCATCTAAATGTGAAAAAAAAACTCTCAAAGTAAGGATGTTGCGCCACGTCAGCAAAATTATTGGGAAATAATATATGTTTATAGATTATAGATTATAGATAGATAGATAGATAATAATAATAATAATTTTTTCTTCCATTGATTTAAATAATTAAATACAAATTTAAAAATTAAAGAAGAGTCCATTTTTAAAAAAGCAATGTAAAGGGAGTCTCATACATTTTTTTTAAATTTTTAATTCGTGATCCAACAGATTTTGAAAATTCATATCCAAAATCAAATCCGAACAAAAGTTCAAAATCTGAATCTGGACCCAAAAATCTATAAATTATTTATAAATAGTATATAATATAAAATTAATTTGGGTTCGAGTTCAACTTGGGGTTTGGGTTCGGAACGACAAAATTTAAATTTATTAAATTTTTATTTTTTATATCTGTATTTAAAATAATTCTGTTTAGTATGGAATAAAAATGTCCACTGGGGTGAAAAAAACAATTTTGAGACCATACTTTTTAATATTTTATTTAAAAAAATATTAATTAGTAAAAATACTTTTTATATTTTAATTAAAAATATTAATCATAAAATAAGATATTATTAAGTGTAGTTCATGAAGCAGGTGGGCGGCGGGGTGGAGTCAATGATATCTAATTAATAATAATTTCTTAAGGCTCAAAATGCATGGAGACACCCTCAACTATTACAAATTCGAAAATTCCCCCTACACTTTATATTTCGTATTTATTCTTTTAATTTGAATTATTCTGTCCATTCAAATTAAAAGTTTTATCGAACTTTACACACTTAATTATTTTAATGAATTTAATTAACTAATAGTAACTAATAAAATCATTAAATTTAAGCGAAGAAATTGTTGAATGGTGTATTTCAAAATAGACGATAGGTGAAGGGTAGGAGTGCATTTTTACCTACGAGTGGCATTTCCGTAATAATAACATAGTTTAGGGGCACTATTCATTCCCCAAACAAGAAGCGTCTTCACACTTTATTATTATTATTAGTGTCTTCGAATTGAGCTCTCTCTTCGTTGTACCACTCTCTCCCTCTTCCGCTCCGGCGATCGCCGAAACCCTAGCCCTAAGCCTAGATCGAATTCGCTGATCCATAACCCCAAGCTCTCGCTTCCGCGTGCCGCGGCTCCATGGGGGAGGGGGCGGCCATGGAGATGACGGGACCGGAGGTGGCGGATTCGTCCTTGAAGGAGGATATCGCCATGGAGATCGAGGCGCCGCCGCTGTGCCGGGAGGAGGGGGCGGCGACGGCGGAGGATTGGCGGAGGGCGCTCGCCAGGGTCGTCCCCGCGGTGGTCGTGCTCCGCACCACCGCCGTGCGCGCCTTCGACACGGAGTCCGCGGGGGCGAGCTACGCCACCGGGTTCGTCGTCGACAAGGCCCGCGGGATCGTCCTCACCAATCGCCACGTCGTCAAGCCCGGTAACGACCGCGATGTCGCGGGGATTGGTTCGGGAGCTTTGGTTGGGTTTCGCTTGTTTCGTGTTCTTGATCGGGCTCTTTTTGGTTGGTTTCTATGCAGGGCCGGTGATCGCGGAGGCGATGTTCGTAAATAGAGAGGAGATCCCGGTTTACCCTATATACAGGGATCCCGTAAGATTCATGCTTTTGTTCTCGATTCTTGATGGTTTTGATCCTTCTCATTCTCATTTACCATTGGTTCTCTTTGTGATCAGTTATCTTTCTTTGTGAGAAACCTTTGAATGATAAAGTGCAAGATAACAAAGTTAGTTTGCTCGGAGATTTCGCATTCAAGATTGGTACTTGAACCTTTTACGCCTAGTTTGGGATTGCGGTGCCAAAAGCAGCCGCTTGTGTGCTTTGAAAGGTCCAAGAAATTCAAAGCTGCTGTTCCTTCAGTGCCATATTTACGGTGGAGCATGCAAGGAGGGAAGATTGAAAATGCTTTTGGATTTTGGAAACCTTCCAATGTATAAAAGCGGGTGCTTTTGACAACACAATCCTAAACTAGGCATTAGTTGGTGAAATTGGGTAGTAAATAGTTCGGAATGATCGACTAACTGTACTTCATGTGTGACATTAAAGCAATTGGGTGAGAAGATAGTCTCCATCGGGGGCACTTGTGCAGCTCTAGTTGAGGCATGTTTAAAATTGGTTCTTTAAGAGTTGTGCTTTTGTTCTTGATGGTAGATTCATGCTTTTGTTTTTGATTCTTGATCGTAGCTGGTAGATGGTTTTCTTGAATTTTGATCAGAAGTTATTTCCATGCAGTGCTGATGTTTCTCGTCACAATTGGCTGCCTATGTGATTGGTGGTTCTAGTTTGGAATGATTGACAAACTGTAGTTCATGTGTAAGACCATTCCGCTAGAATGCAAAGGATAGTCTGGTGAGGCTATTCTCAAGTTGTTTTGTATGGTCAACAGTGGCAGTTCTGGGGAGCTGCAGTTCAGTTTTGAAGTATGATTTTGTTCGGAGATCATGTGTTTAAATTTAACATGTTGAGCTAGTGTAGACTTGTGTGTTGGTTTTTTGTTATAACGAGATCAATTTTGTGATTAGGCTAGGTAAGCCATCAGGTTTAGTTCGAGTTTCCAATAACTGATGAAACTAAAAAAGTTTTATGAGGGATAATTGGCCCTTGACACCCTTTGTTCTTGAAACGTTTAATTCACCAATAAAAGCTAATGAGTAGAGCTTGTTCAGACAACATGTTGAAAGTCAACATCGTTATACAAAGCGTTGAAACGTCTAGGCAAGCATGTGTCGATTAGTCGGTGTGTTATACTATTTCACATTCTAAACTTTTGACAAATTTTCATTATTAGTTCTTTGATTAGTTAGAGGGGCTCTGTCTAAGTCAAAAATCTTATTGGACAAACTTGGACTTAGTTATTTTGATTATGTTTTGTTTTTGTGGAAGTTTGCTACCCTTTGTCCTTTTTTTGGCGAAAAAAGAGCTATTCTCAGTCAATCCTTTTTTTCAAATTAATTTACTGATCTATTTCGTTGCTTGGACCAAGAATGACTCTTGGATGAGCTGGCTTTTCATCTTAAAAAGCTTACTCTAAGATCGACTGATTGAGTTATCTGGAAAAGGTCCCTTGTAGAGTGAGTAGTTTGTGAAAAGTCGCTCTTAATGTGAGTTTTCAGTTGGTTTTGCTAATTGGAGAGACATCATAAGTTATGATGCACTCTAGGAGAAGTCCCAAAGTGAGTTTTCTTAGATGAGTCGAGCAAGTTCAGCAAATGCTGTCTTCGACGGTGAATATCCTTGAAAACTCGCGTGCAGCATATTTTTTTCCTGAAAATTCGTTCCTAGAATGTATTTCCATTTAAAACTTTCTCCAAAAGTGCCTTTCCTGAAAACTAACTCCTAGAATGACTTTTCCTTGAAAAACACTACTCAATTTGAGTTTTGCTATAAAACTTAAAGTCAGCTCATCCAGAAACTTAATTCTTGGAGTGAGTTTAAGTCAGGGAAACGGAGGATAGATAGCAAATAAAATTATATGGAGGATGAAATTAGGCATAATAATTGTAATAAAGGAGAATATACCTGACAAATTGTCTAGAATCTTATTGCAGACTATATAAAGACATATTTATAGTTTTATACTCAATAATAGAAAGTTATGTACTTGATGAAGTGATTTGTGAAGCTTTCATTCTAGGCCGTGGCCATCTATTTTTCCTTCTCTCTACCTCGTTCTCATCTTTCTAAATCTCTCTATTTGTAGCATCCTATCAAAGTGGATTTGCGTCAGAAGATCATAATGCTAATTGGTTATTGTTGCGTACTCCCTAGTTGGTTCATGTATATGAGCATGAGCTTGATCAAGTATTTCTTAATTGCAAAAGTACAAAATATTGGTTTAGAACAATCAGTCTAGCTTATGGGCCATGTTGTAAGGTCTATATGTTTATTATTTATTTCCAAGGCATGACGTTGTCAAGAAAAGCAAGTATACAGTAACAGTTGGTCTTCTTCTATGGTATCTCTTTTCACTCTTTTGTGTTTGTTCTCTTTTAACTATATTTTAGTCGCGTAATAATATTTTTGTTATTCTAAATTTTCTACTTGGAGGTACCCTGCATATTATACCAAGCCAGATACATTAGCTTATTTTTTTTTGTTTAATATGTCATTTTAGGTTTTCACATTTAGCTTAAGATGGTTGAACTAACTTTTAGTGATAAGGCAATAGTTACAGGAAAAGATGACTCTTTCCTAGAGTCTATAGCAACCTCGTAATGCGTTAATAATAGATGTAATAGATATTGAGGATGAAGATGAGCAGACCTGCTTATTCTTTACCATTTTATTCACTTAGAGTAGGTTAGTTTAACATGTGTTTTTTTTGTTCTTTTCATGATAATGTAGCTGTTGGCATATTCTTTTCTTGTTGTATGCTAACATGTGCCCATTTATTTTGTCCTGCTGAGTAATTTGTTTAACCGGTTTTGTGTTTTCTTTCAAACAGGTGCATGATTTTGGCTTCTTTCGCTATGATCCTGGAGCAATCAAATTTCTAAAGTACGAGGAAATTCCTCTTGCACCTGAAGCTGCATGCGTTGGACTGGAAATTCGGGTTGTTGGTAATGATAGTGGTGAAAAGGTAACTATGATATTGTTAATTGATTGTATGCTTAAGAGGAATGTATGATAAATGCTCTAGAGGAATGGGTATTGCATGTGTTGTTCTGGTAATGCTTGAGAGGAATGTTTGCCCTCTAAGGTGCAGGCTGAAAGTGCTATGGAGGAATCTGGTTCTTTGTTTTCATGTGTTGGGTTGTTTCACCAAAAATGGTGTATTTGGAGAACACACCATTTTTGGTCACCTATGTGCCAAACTAAGCACAGGCTGTGTTGACTATTGGATCATATTTTCTTAACTTTTAATGAGTTAGGGTGTGTTTGGTTCCACGTAAAATTGTGAAAAAAAATTTCGGTGGAAAAAAAAAATTTCGGAGGGAAATAAATTTTACACTCTCTAGCGTTTGGTTTGTAGGAAAAAAAATAGTTTTCCATTATGGTTGTTTGGTTGAAAGAAAAAAAATATAAATAAAAAATTATTTTTTATATATATATATATATTTGTTTTCTCTTATTGTATATATTATATATTATTGATATATAATAATTATCATATTACATATACTAGTATTATAATTTATATTTATAAACAAAATATATTTAAAATATATTATACATTAATTAAGTATGTAATATAATATATAATAGTATATATTTAATACTATAAAATAACTAAATAAGTTATTATGTATTTATAAATAATATTTATATATAAATATGTAAAATATTACACAATAATATATTTAAAGAATAAAATTATATATATATATATATATATATATAATGGAAGAGGGGCAGAGAGTCCATAGGTTCGCCGTGGACTCTCTCTCACGCGGTCCACGAGGTGAGGATGACCTCGTGGACCACGTGCTCAAAAGGCTCATGAGCTGCGATTTTTCATCAATGAGTTTTCATTTTTCGCGGATGGCAGGCGGAAAACGAAAACTCATTTTTTTCAGAGAATCTGTAAAAAAAAAACGGGCAACCAAACATCGGAAAAAAAATTTTGAACCGAAATTTTTTTTTCGGAGTAGTTTTATAGGGAACCAAACACACCCTTAAACATTTTGTAGCTTTGGTATGTGGTGTTGAATGGAACAATGCTCTTTGGTCAATTATTGTGTCAAAGACTGAAGAAGGTTTTTATTTTTTTAATATTTACCTATATGGTTGTACATTCTCCCATTCTCCACTTAGTTTGGGTTGTAGGTTGTGTTGATAATTGTAAATTCTATCACTTTCTCCATACATGGCAGCATGGCGCTAACTTGCCTCCCATTCCAAAAAGCCCTATGACTCTCTCATTAAATATCTGATTTGTATTTTTATTGCTTATGTAGTTTCAATATTTTGCAGGTTTCAATTTTGGCAGGAACACTTGCTCGGCTTGATAGAGATGCACCTCACTACAAGAAGTATACTTCCATTTGTTTTATTATCCTTAATTTCACTTGTGTCTATATGATTTATCTTTGTTTTCATATATTTTGCTGTGCATGGAGTTTTTCTTGTTCTATGATTATTGGTTTGGTACTAAGAAAGAAATTTGCTAGTGCGACATTGCAAATGCATTTCAGTTACAGACATGTAAATACATTATCAAAACTTGCTGTGGAGGGAGTTTTTCTTGTTCTATGATTATTGGTTTGGTAGTTAAAAAGAAATTTGCTAGTGCGATCATTGCAACTGTATTTCAGTAACAGACTTGTAAATACATTATCAGAACTTTTGATTTGCATAGTTCAGCTCTGCTTATTTAAGTGTAAGTGCTTGCATGCTTCAAGCATGCACTTACAGACAGATACAGTTCATAAGCTTCATTTGCGAACAGAATGATCAACATGCCAGCATATCAAATAAATGCAAGTTCCCTTGGGATGTTCTATATTGTGCTAATACTGCTAGTTTATCTAGATAACAATGCAAAATGAAGAGAGATTAAAATCTTCTACGGTCTAGACCTTTCCAACCATGTTGATCATATTTAATGATGTTCTACTCATAAACTTCCTTCAAGGATGCACACATTGATGCTTGATGAGCTAGAGAAACATTCAAAGCCTTTTAGTGGCTGGTAGGGCCTTACTTCCATTTCATAACTTGTCCTGATAAGACTTGCTTCATTGTGATAGTTGTGTGCATGAGAAGTGAACATCTAAAAACAAATCAAATTTTTGTATAGTCCTTTTGGATCTTGTAGGTCATTTCAATTATGTTTTCGGTTTACGGCCATTATCCTTGGTAACTTACAAACAAGTGCATCTGTTATGTATTTCTTGGCAAACACATTTACAGTTTCTTTTGTATTTTCACTCCTGTCTTGCTTTATAGTATCTGTTTTATGACTTCCAAGTTCATCTTATATACAGAAATCTCTTACTTTATACCTTTTGATCTACCTTTTTTTCTAATGACAGGGATGGATACAATGACTTCAATACTTTCTACTTACAGGTATGTCATTCTAGCTAATCAAGAAAATCTATTTTCTTTTTTAACTGTAAAGTTATTTTATTCGTTCTTTTTTAATATGCATGATACCCATTCTCTGTATATTTTCTTAGATAGATTCTATTTATTTAATCTTGTTTCATGCTTATTTATTTTCACTTCTTTGCCGTTCCATTTATTCTTTTTGACTTATTTTACTTGTTCATTCTCTTTGTATATGCATCATCTCTGCAGTAACATAGTAGTGAATGATGTATATTATTGACCAACAATCCTCCCTTGTTTTTGGATATGGTCTTATGGAGGAGTTTAGCTATTGCATACTTGGTTATTTTAGTGCATGAAATTTTTGCTCCATTTTTGCTGGTTTCGTTTAGTCATATGCTGGGAACTTTGTTTTGTAGGCTGCTTCTGGCACTAAAGGTGGTTCTAGTGGTTCACCAGTTATTGACTGCCATGGAAGAGCTGTTGCCTTAAATGCTGGAAGCAAATCTTCTAGTGCTTCTGCCTTCTTTCTTCCTTTAGAACGAGTAATTCTTCCTTTCTGAATAAAATTTGATTCCTTTTGACATTCAGCATTGGGAGCTTCGTTTTGGGCTGCCAAATATTATATATCTGCAATCTTTCTATAGATATGACTTTATTGTGATATGTCTGCCCTCGGTTGTGATTATGGTAATTTCATTCCTCCCTCCACCGTGCACACTCTCATCGCTCTTTTTCGTATATCACTTTGTATGACAACAATTGCTACTTCACTAGACAATGAAGGTTCTATCATTTAAAGGTTTCTTGCAACTTTTGACAACCAATATGAACTTATATTTGAAACTGGGAGTTTTACTTTTCAAAGTTGCTTCAAAATAGGGCTTTGTTTGGGAGCTTTTATTGAGATCAATTTGCTAGTTTAGTTGTATGCTTCTGTAGAAAATCTTGTTTAATACTTTTCTCTATTATTTTTCTTTTTATTCTAGTAGCTTAGCTAGATCAACCTTTATGTGCGAATAGAAGTTTAGAGATATTTGCTTCAGAAACATGTAACTACCTTAGTCGTCTTCTTTGGCTTATACAGATTGTGAGTAGATGGTTTCAAGTTACAATAAAATTTAGCTTTTTTGGTGATATATGAAGTACTGTTTGATTTTAATGCACTTTAGCAGCTAGTTTATGATGATGTTATGATGATGGTATATTGCGCCTTGTGTTCATTTTGTTTTTCTCTTGTATCTGTTTCATACTTGTCCCCAACAAGCTCTTCGCAACCTGTACATATGTAACCTATTCCATGTTGTCTATTTTAAGCGCGACATAGACATTTTAGCTCGGCAATTTATTCTTTTGAGCTTTGATAGATAAACTACTATGTCTTTATTGAGTTTCGTTCATTTGGCTATACAAAATGTTCTGATTGCTATTTCTTTCGAGCTGCATATAGGTTGTGAGGTCATTAAAATTAATACAAGATAGTTGGGATGCATTTCGAAGCAAGCCAGAAACTATCTCAGTTCCTCGTGGTACGCTTCAGGTTTGTTTTAGCTCATTAGTTTTCCTTTTTGACAATGTTGTAAGGGAGTAGTCATTTTGAAGCCAGCCAAGGCAGTTCCCTTGTAAAAAATTAGTAGTTAATTCTTGGGTAACAAACTGTCAAATTTTATGTGAATGTTAAATATTTTCAATTGCATAATCATTTAGCTAATTGTTTCTCTTTTCCATTTGTTTACACGTTAGTTGTTAGTCTTTTCATCCTAAAGAGATGAGGAGGGGCACGTCTGTAAAATGCTAGTCCTAGATATGCTATTGAGTTTGTGCTCGTTTGGAGACCAGATACATAGAACTAGGAAGTGCTATGACATGACATTAATGTACACATGCACAGGCAGGTGGATAAAAATTATATGGGCATTGTCGATTCGGAAGGGCGCCGTGTGGCGAAGTGGCGCCCGTCCATCTGCCTAAACTGTATGGAGTGGTCCCTCAACTATCAGCCATTTTGAAATATACTCTTCGGTTTTTTTAATTCCTTTACTTTTTTACTTTTTGCTTTAATTTTTTTAAAATCCAAAAGGATTGAGACAGCCCTTTTGGATTTATAGTATTAAATTTAATACTAAATTTGATTAAATTTTACTATTAAATTTGATATCTAAATTTGATTAAATTTTACTGTTAAATTTGATAGAAATGATATAATTATTAAATTTGATAAAATTTTTAACTAAATTAAAGATAGAATTCCAATAAAAAAATAAAAATGAAGTAATCTAAAAAATTGAAGGGCATATTTCAAAATAACCAATAGTTGAGGGAGGTCTCTATGCATTTTAACCTAGAATTTTGCTGGATGGGAGCCGCTTAGCCATGTGGCACCTATCCGCATCGTCCCCAAGCTATCTAGTTTGGGGACGATGTCCATATAATTTTTATCCCAGACAGATGCACGTGCACACTTCTTCATGGTCAGGAGTCCCTGCAACAAAGAACAGTATCATGTAAGGCACTTGTACACATGGACAGGTAGTAGGTGCCCATGGGCATGCGTGTGAGTCAAGGATCAAAGTGCCGCCCCGTGCTGTACGGGCATGTGTGTGAGTCAAGGATCAAACTGCCGCCTCGTGCTGTACAGCACGGGGCGGCATGTACCGTGTCCCCAAGATAAGGGCACGGTACATAGGGGGCCTCGGACCCCCTCTGTTCCGCGGCACGCTGTGCCATGTCGGATGAGACAATGCAACACGACGCAATGTGCCGCGGCACAGTGCCGTGCTGTTTTCTTTTCTTTTTTTTTTTTCTTTTTTGCTTTTTTTTTGCTTTCTGCTTTTTTTTTCTTTTTGTTTTGTTCTTTGGGTTACCTAAAGTATTTTGGTTACCCCGTACCCCCCCAAAGACATTGCAAATCGAAGATCTACTTCTTCATAAATTATTTTATTAAAATTTGTCGCACTGTGAATTTTTGCTGAATTAGGGGAACAAAATTGAACTCAATAAACAAATTTTAAGGCACATCAAACATAAAAGTTTATTTTGCGTTAGAAGATTAAAAATACTGATAAAATTAAAAGCTAAATTAAATCAATTGATACTTAAATTTATTTAATTTAGTAAATTTTTTTTTTCAATTAATTTTTAAAATTAATATTTTGTATTTTATAAAAAAAAGACTATAATATGGTCAAAAGAAAGAAAGAAAGAAAGATGTCTTTGCATTTTAAAAATTCTAACTTATAGAAATTTCTATTATACATCAGATATAGTTGTATTTTACATATAAAAAAGCTTACAAGTATGTTAATTGATGAGTATAGTAAGCTATACATAGTAAATATTTATAATTATTTGATTAAATCTTTCAAAATAATATTATAAAAGCTTATTGGAATAAAAAAAAACTGAAATAAGTCCGTGTCAAAGCGTGCCAGTAGGAGATCATGCGTATCCATCAGCACGCAAGCGTACTACTATGTCTAGGCATGGAACCGTGCCGGTGCCGTACCGTACTAGGTGGACAGTGGCACGCCCACGTGCCACGGCACTTTAAGCCTTGGTGTGAGTGCCTGCATAGAACACACAATAGGTACACGTGTGACATGCATGCATGCACAAATGCTTGTACAAGCACACACTATATAAAATGATTGTATTAATCTTTATACACATTTAGATAAAGCATTAATTTATGAAACCTTCTGCACTTATAAATAAGGACACTACCTATTGGTTCTGACTTCAGTGCATAACAGAATTTTGTCTTAGAAGCATGATGGAAGCTAGAACATGTTAACTAGTCCTTGACAAGTTTCTTGAAAAGTCACTTCATTCGATCTGTTCTCTAGTAGGTCCAGATTGGTAGTGTTTGCTTCTGTTCTAGTGTTTGCCACTGCTGGCAAACCAGTCTTCCTAATATGTTTAGACTCTGAACTTTTATCTTTTTGCCTTTTCGTTTCAATGTATCTAATCTCTTGATATTTAGATGACATTTGTACATAAAGGGTTTGATGAAGTACGACGACTTGGACTTAGAAATGAAACAGAACAAGTAAGTTTCTTTTCATTGAATATATATTACCTTAGGTTGACTTTCCCCCCTTTTTATTGTAACTTTTAAAGAGTCCACCTGTCTGTAAAGCCTCTAGATGGTGATTTCCTATTTGATGTCTGTTTAAATAGCATGTTTTTTTTTTTTTAAACTTAAACCCATGTTTACTCGATTCTTTCCTTCCTACCTTTTAGATGGTGAGGCTTGTTTCTCCTATTGACGAGACAGGAATGCTGGTTGTCGATTCTGTGGTGAGTGTTTATTTTAGCTATCTTTTAGTTCTCTAAAAATTCTCATGTTTATTGTGAAATAGTTCCTCTCATGTACTTAAGAGATTTTACAACATTTTACAACTTTTTTAGGTGCCTGGTGGTCCTGCACATAAGCATTTAGAACCTGGTGATGTTCTAGTCTGTCTAAATGGGGAGGTAAGTGCTTGATTGCATATGTTATTTGATTACTAACCTAGCATATTCCATAATTTAGCTAATTACGAGGTTTTATAGTATATTTTCGTTCTAATATTTTTGTTCATAGTGCCATTGAGATTGATATGAATGATGATCTACACACACACACACACACACACACACACACACACACACACACATATATATATAGAGAGAGAGAGAGAGTTTCATTGAGCTATTAACGGTAGTAAACGGCTTGGGTTACTATCGATTTGTTTTTGATGATAGAGCTTCCAAATGGACGATCGGCACCGTTGAACATAATCTAGACCATTTAAACTATCTAGAAACCAAATTTCATGCTTTTCTGACATCATTAACCAAATCAAAGGGTCACAAAATTTGTAATTTCAATGGCCTATATGGTGCGTTTACTCGTTTGATGATATAGAAGAGTCCAAATTAGCTGAATTTTTATTAGAAAGTTTTTCAACCTATTTAAAATAAGATCTCGACTCTAGATCTTGAATACAAAAATCATATCACCACTTTTTGAAGAATATTCATTTACAGCCGTTCATTTTTTATGTCTACTTGATGCACAAGGGAACAACATCGGAAAAGTATGGAATTTGGTTTTTAGAAAGTTTAAATGGTGTATATCATGTTCAACGGTGCAGATCGTCGATTTGGAAGCTTTGTTATCGAAAACTAATTGGTAGTAAACCAAGCCGTTTACTATTGATAGTAGCCTAGCAAAACTCATACATGTATGATAGTAGCCCAGCAAAACTCATACACACACATATATATGCAGTGTATTGTGTCTGTACATGAAATGGCGATGCATATGCTTTTATTATATCCTTTGTTTTGATATTAGTAGCAATTATTATGGTTTTTATGTTAATGTTGGAAAAGTAGCTTGTATATATAGCTGCATGCTGTGAACATAGCTGCATCCCTGTTCTTCAATTTACTTTGTAGGGTTATATTTATATCTATGAATAACTTGGAGAAAAATTTGTTGTTTTGTCAATGTTTGACAATCTAGTGCAGGTTGTTACCCAATTTCTTAAACTGGAGACTAGACTTGATGACACCGTTGACGGGGAGTTGGATTTGCTTATTGAAAGAGGAGGAGTTCCATTAACGGTGAAATTGAAGGTATGTTTGAAATTCCTCATGTGAGGTGGTAGAATCTCCTTTCACAAACAACAAAATTTTTTGTTAGGGTTGGAGTAATGGTTTTGTAGAAGTTAATGCTGGTTATTTTTTCTGTTTTTTGGGGTTTGTTATGCTGACAATGCTAGTCTTTTGGATCTTTAGGTTCAGGATTTGCACTCGATAACTCCGAACTACTTTCTGGAAGTGAGTGGTGCCATTATCCACTCGCTCTCTTATCAGCAGGTAGAAAGATGTCATATTTAAATTTATGTTTCCCCATACTACCAAAGTGGTATTTTCTGCTTTGTTTGATATTGTTGCAGTTCTTTTGCTATATGTGTCAACAGGTAGACTTACCTATTCTTGTCATTGTTGGCTTGCAGAGTAACCAGGCTAGATGCCAAAGGGCATTTTCTTCAAAAATCCAAAGAAGAAAAGTTACTATGTTCTTGGTTTCTTTTGTGAAATAAACTTAGTAGATGTATAGAATGCAAGCACTCCATTCACTTCTACATTCCGTTGCGTAGAAATTCTATTTAACAAAATAAAAGAACAGCCACATTCAGCTCTCTTTTTTTAAGTTTAGTTTTTTATTTAGTCATTACAATATACAGCAACTTGTTTGTTGTTTCTGAAAAATTCCTGAAAACTGTGAAGTGTTAGGCTAGGAAATGACAGGAGAGATGGTTCCTAAAGATTCTAAACAACCGGTATAGTGAACATTATTTTACTAATATAACAAAGAACTATCAGTCAGTATTATGGTGTCTTGATTTTTATTTGGTTAGTGCATCTGCATGATCAATGTTTCACATAGAAGTATCACCCCACATTAAAATCATTTGGATCTAGGGATTTAAAGATCTTTCTTTGGTAATGTTTTGTTTCTTGAAGATGTGACTTGTTCTTTATTACTAATGATGTTTTCTTTTATCAAATCAAAAATTTCTGTTTATCTGTTATATGACTACACAAAATTGGGCTTGCGTTTGATTTGTATTGTGGGAACTGAGGATAACTTCTGAAGTTCTTATCTTCTGTATGCTTCCTTGCTTTAAATATGGAAACTTGACTAGAACTTCACTAGACTAAGTCTACCTTTTGTATTAGTTCGCTTATATTTCATAAATGTTAATGTATTTTTGAACTTCAATAACATGATCATTTTCTCTTAGCTCCCTAGCTAATCTATTTATCTTTGCATGAAGACAAAGCTGCATTTCTCGTTTTATTCAGTCTTTCCTACATATTTCAATGCAGGCTCGAAACTTTCGCTTCAAATGTGGTCTTGTATACGTTGCTGAGACAGGGTAAGCACTCTCAGAAAATGCTGGTATTTCTCAAAAAGATCTTGTTAGTTAATTGTTTTGCGTGTACTTATTTAGCATGCTTTGCTTCTGCTGATTGTGCAAGTATGGTCAATCTATGAATTGCAGGTATATGCTTTCTCGAGCAAGTGTTCCGCGCCATGCCATTATCAAAAAGTTTGCAGGAGAAGAGATATCAAAGTTAGATGATCTTATCTCTGTGCTCGCCAAATTATCTAAAGGTGCTCGAGTGCCTTTAGAATATGTAAGCTACACCGATCGCCATCGGAACAAGGTGGGCTAAACGGTATTGAGAACCATTTTTGAAAACAAGCAAATACCATTTACCTTAACTTTTGGTTAGTAAATTGAGCTGGTTATATGCTGGGTGATGGCTGCCGTCACTTACAAGAGCCTTTGTGTATGTTTGTGCCAGTTCTGCCAAGAAGCTCATTCCTTTTCTTTCTTGCTTGTTCCTCTCTCTCTCTCTCTCTCTCGCTGTGTGTGTGTGGGTGGGTGTGCGTGTGTGAGAAATCTATCAATACTGGATGTGGGGTTTGGCAGACCCCTACTTGAGCTTGGAAGAAAGAATAAAAACGAAGTTGACAGTTTGCATGTATCAACCTATCAGATGTACACATTCCACCCTTGAGAGAAACTCTTGACTTTTGTGTTTTTGTTTTTCCTTCCTTTCGTTTTGTGCACAATTGGATCTTTCTTTGGCTATCAGCCTTGTTTCCATCCCCAACTTGTTTCTACTAACACTCTTTTCAAATTTCACTTTGCAGTCAGTGTTAGTGACCATTGATCGTCATGAATGGTATGCCTCTCCTCAGTTGTATACTCGAAATGACAGCACTGGATTGTGGACTGCTAGACCGGCAATACCATCAGATTCACCTCTATTAGCTTCAACCATTCATGTGGGACCAACAGATCCAAACTCAACCCAAGTGTACCCAATGGCTGAAACTGTTCTGTTGGAAAATAAACGGCAACATGGGGATGCAAATTCAGCAGATGGATGTAGTAGAATGCAAACCGATGATGAAAGTTTTGTTGAGGGATCACACCCTGGTGAAGATCCTGTTGTTGAGAAAAAGAGGCAAAGAATCGATGAGGATTCAACAGTAGAAGAAAGTATTTTCTCTAATCGAGATTTCATTAACAGTAAAGAGCAGACTTTTGAAAATCGTGCTAGTGCAGAAAATACAGATCTTTCACATGATCAAGGAACACCGCTGAGTAATGCATCAATGGCTGAACAAGTGATTGAGCCCTCCCTTGTAATGTTTGAGGTCGGGAGCAATTTGATTTGTTCAAATTGGACTTTTAAGAAATTCTCTTCTTTTTCTTTTTTTCCCTTACGTATGTAGTACTTTAAATGTATTGCAGGTTCATGTGCCTTCATCATGTATGCTTGATGGAGTGCATTCCCAACACTTTTTTGGAACTGGGGTTATTGTATTTCACTCGGAGACTATGGGTTTAGCTGCTGTTGACAGAAACACAGTGGCTGTGTCTGTTTCTGACGTGATGCTTTCATTCGCTGCATATCCCATTGAAATTCCTGGAGAGGTAAAAACTTGCTTTACAAATTCAAAATATTACCCACTGATTTTAAGAATTTGACAGTATTAATGGCCCTCAGGTTGTTTTTCTGCATCCTGTGCACAACTATGCACTAGTTGCTTATGATCCTTCTGCCCTTGGAGCAGGGGCTTCTATTGTTCGTGCAGCTAAGCTTCTTCCTGGTTAGTTTACATTCTGCAGATAAGATGTTGTTTTTATTTGTGCTGGCTATATATTTTTACCTTGTGTGTATTCTTTGCTTTTTAAGTCAAGAGCAATGCTAAATTCTTCTGCTCAATTTCTCATTTAGAAATAGGTGCCATGCTCATATAGATATCAAAATATCAACGGTTACTAAATTCAATACTACACTAGAATAGTTTTTGCTGATTTTGGAACTATAGTTAAACAACATTAATCAGGTCACTGTTAGTTGTCTGAATATTCTCTCTTCTTTCCTATATAAGTAGTTATGAGTAAAGTTTTATTAGGTTCTTTTGCTATCAAGATATTGCAGTTATCTGCAAATAATCATCATCATCATTGGGACCATCATGAAAGCCCTTGTGCTTCCTCATTCTGATGACTCTACTTCTTCAGTGAGTATTTAATGATAGGCATGTTCAAGCAGTATGATGTTTCAAACAGTTTGTTAGAAGCATGCGTATCATGTGATTACTTATTTTCTTTCGAAACATGCAAGTCTAATTCATGCTCGTCTAATTTTGAACATGAATTCCCTTCTTTTTTAGGGCTATCAAAAGAGCATAATTTTATCTGTTTCAAATCTTAGCTCTTGAAAAGCAGATTACGGTGAAAATTAGATAAATTGGTTCATGTCTTTTTGCACCCTATGGTCTTCTTGGTCAAACATCACAAGGGTGGGAAAATGGTTTGTCCTTTGTTCTTTTATTGATTACTTGTGATTTACAAGTGCCTCTGGATTTCGCTCTAGATTAAATATTTTTCGAAAATTTTCATAGTTGAAACTTGAAACAATTAATGACTGGATTTGGCCTAAGTGTGACACTAGATAAAACTCTTTAAGAAATAGTCTCATAGTTGAAACATGAAACAAAACAAGGTTTAGCCGGAATCATCTTATTTAATGGAATTTCATCCTCCTTTGAATTCATGGGTTCTGGTTGTCTTTGCCTTTATCCCTAGTCATTCGGTTGCATCGTGCCAAATATTGGTCTTTTATTGTACTTTCACCAATCAAAATTTATCATCACATACTGATTACAACTTATATAGGACAGATAGGTGCAGAATTTTCTTAACTATCACATACTGATTACAACTTATATAAGATAGGCAGGTGCAGAATGTTCTCTTTGCCTTATTTGGAGCAATTACTTTTGTCAACAAGAAGTTGGTTATATTCCACTCACAAAACCTCATAAACATTGGTGTCTGGTCATCAAGTGTAAAGCTTGTTTAAGAAAACTTTAGACTCAGCTTTTTTGATCTTTCTTCACGAATGGTTTGTAACTTGATTGATTAGCTTCTTATTGGTTGAGTACAGTGTCTGCACTTTACATAATTGTAAGACTAACTGGAAGCCTATTATAATTTAGGATCTTCTGAATTATTGATATTTGATAGATTATTCTTTGTAATTTATCTTTCAGAACCTGCTTTACGTCGGGGAGACTCGGTTTATCTAGTTGGATTAAGTAGGAGTTTACAGGCTACATCAAGGAAATCGATTGTCACCAATCCTTGTGCTGCTGTAAATATCGGATCAGCCGACTGCCCACGTTATCGAGCAATAAATATGGAGGTTGTTGAGCTTGATACTGGTAATAATCTTGTTTTTGGTTCATTCCTGGATGTGAGTATAATTAGGTGTGTGTATTGATCAGTGTTTTGTGTGTGTGTGTGTGTGTGTGTGTGTGTGTGTGTGTGTGGTTTTCCTGTAAACTGAACCAGACAGAACAAACCAAAATAGTTCAGTTCTGTTCTGTCTAGATACTGAATGAAATCCTCTCTTTTACATAAAAGTTTATTAATTAATCTTGTCCTGTCTATTAAAGCTTTGACCTGATAGATATAGTAATTAAGCATTGTGCCAGTCCGATCATTGTCTAACATCTAATGTCACTCAGGTTGAATATTTTCGGTTAATTCATTTTATTTGTTTTCTTTCAGTTCTCAATATGCAAAACCAAACTAGGCCAACTTTTTACTAATCGAACTGAACAGAATCAGCTGATTGACCTGGTTCGGTTTGGATCGAATAGTGCGCATCCCTAGTTATGATTTTAGTACCTGTCGAAAGTTGATCATCAGTGCTGACCTCAGTTTTATTCTAGATTTTGGAAGTACCTTCTCTGGAGTTCTGACAGATGATCATGGAAGAGTTCAAGCATTATGGGCGAGCTTTTCTACCCAAGTATGCACTTCCCGACATCTCACACACTACATTTATGGATTCATGGGTCGCTTGTTTTGATCTTTTCTTGCTGACAAATTGCAAACGCAACATATTTGGCACCGTTTATTGTTCTAGAAAAAGTGCCGACGCCGAAAGCGAGCTGTATCTAGTGTCACTGGTAGTGAAGACTTTGCACTACTGAAAGCTCGCAAAGAAATAATACAAGTTGTGAGGGAAAAACGTAAACAAGTGCGTGCTAAACTTGTTTATTTCCTCGGATGAAAGAGTAAACATTAATTATTAGTAATTATTGATTATTTACTGTGAAGCTCACTTGGAAGTAAATTCAATGATACTATTGCAGCTGAAGTACGGCTCTAGCTCTTCGGAGGATCATCAGTTTGTTAGAGGCATACCTATCTATGCAGTTAGTCAAGTCCTTGAGAAGATAATTGTTGGCGCATCCGGACCTGTTCTACTAATCAATGGAATAGAGAGGCCAATGCCACTTGTCAGAATTTTGGAGGTGGAACTTTACCCAACTTTGCTATCTAAGGCAAGAAGTTTTGGATTATGTGATGATTGGGTTCAGGTATACGATATGCTTATTCTTTTTATTTTTTTTCGCTGGTATTCTTTATTGTACTTCCATGATGAATCTTTTATAGTACAAGGACTTGCGTCTCTCATTGTACTTCCACGATGGCTTTTTGTCAGTTTCTTCCTCGTATAATATGCGGACCTTTAGAAGTATATCCTTGCAAAAATTCTTTTCTCGTTTTAGCCCTTGTAAATTCTGAATTTTCATGTATACTCCTAAAAAATTGGAACTCTTGACAGAATACCAGTCTTATGATGCGGGAGTAATCCATTTCATGATAGGAAGTTGATTTTTGCAGCCAACAGTTTTTTGTAGTACGTGGGTATATAGGTGAAGGGCATACATGAAAATAGTGAATTTTCAGGGATATACAGGTAAATAGATAATCTTGCAGGGCTATGGAAACGTAGATATGTCAACATAAATTGCATCTAGTGCTTTTTATTTAATATAGTAATGTGTATTATTCGTTTGTTCGGTGCTTATTGTGTGCTTAAATGTTTAAAGTGAGATGTCCCTAACCAATGATAAGTAGCTACTCGGAATGTTAAATTCATATGAAGCAAA
Organism: Ananas comosus; assembly: GCF_001540865.1. Lineage (NCBI taxonomy): Eukaryota > Viridiplantae > Streptophyta > Magnoliopsida > Poales > Bromeliaceae > Ananas > Ananas comosus. The sequence continues at coordinate 14,000,157 of NC_033625.1, forward strand.
ATGCTCTCGGCTACTGATCAATCCTCTTGTTGCAGGCTCTTGCCAAAAGGGATCCAATTAGAAGGCAAGTGTTGCGTGTCAAAGGTTGTTTGGCCGGATCAAAGGCTGAGGGCCTCTTGGAACAAGGGGATATGATTCTGGCAATTAACAAGGAGCCGATTACCTGCTTTCATGACATAGAAAATGCTTGCCAAGAGCTCGACATATCTGAAGGAAATGATGATGGGCTCCAAATGACTATTTTCAGACAGGTGCAATAGGGCTCTCTCTCTGTCTCTCTCTGTTTGTCTCTCTCTCTCTCTCTCTCTCTCTCTCTCTCTCTCTCTCTCAAACCATTAACATTTGTATTATTTTCACATAGGGCAAAGAAATTGATCTAGCAGTTGAAACGGATATCCGAGATGGAATGGGTACGACCCGCATGGTGAATTGGTGCGGCAGCGTTATTCAGGATCCTCATCCCGCAGTCCGTGCACTAGGTTTTCTTCCGGAAGAAGGTCACGGTGTTTATGTGGCTAGGTAACGTATTCTTTCCTGCATTTTGGATATTGTGATCTTTCCAGAAAAACTTGAATTTATTATATTGCCGCTTTTAGACTTTCACTAATTGTGGGAAGCACCTGAGGATTTCTTGAACCACATCAGTTTGTTACAAAGAAAATTTTACAAAAATAGTACTTGAACGTCGAACATCTTTCTCAGTGGCTCATGTCTCAAACTATTCTCCCAAGTGGCATATCTCACTGTTTCAAGATGCGTTAATAATTTTTTTAATTAATTAATTTGTTTGTATATTTATTTATTTGGTTGTTTATTGGTTCAGATGGTGCCATGGAAGTCCAGTACATAGATATGGCCTCTACGCCCTCCAGTGGATAGTTGAAGTCAATGGAAAGCTCACACCGGATCTTGAAACCTTCATACAAGTGGTAACGGTACGTTCATTATAGGTGACTAATAGTGATCTTTCATTTTCACTTATTTATGTTAGTCGATGTCTAATTAGCAGCATCGTAAACTAGAATAAGATTAACCGCTCGAATAAACCCCAAAATTAAGAGGATGTTGCGACACTTTTTTCGTCACAGGGGTTGGAACACGGCGAATTTGTCAGAGTAAGGACGGTTAGTCTAAACGGGAAGCCCCGCGTGCTTACTCTGAAGCAGGACCTTCACTACTGGCCCACTTGGGAACTCAGGTTTGAACCTGAGAGCGCAGTGTGGCGCCGAAGGACGATAAAAGAGATTGATCCTAGCGTATAGAATGGTTTATTTCTATCTGGTGGTAAAACCATTTACCACAATCAGCTCTCAGATCATGATATGCTGAAAAATTAATTTTAAAAGAAAGGCAGAGATGTGCTCCAGTGCATGGAAGGTGTGGCGGAGGTCATCATCGACTACAACTCCGGCACGAGACATCACATTCAGGTAATATATTACCTTGCCATGGGCATTTACGCCAATCCAATATTATTTCGGCTGGTATTCTATTTTCCTCTTTCCTTTCGTTTTGTCTTTCTATCGCCGTTCTTCGATCATGTACAATAAATTTTAGGTTTTGAAGGTGTGAATCTCTATGCCATTGTTGTATGCTTAGATTGTATGCTTATAATTTGTAAGTTTGGTCCAATAAGGTGACAAAATGTAGCAGGATTAATTAAACGACAGCTTATCTTTTGAAGATGATTTGTTTGCGGGTAAGTTGAAACCAAATGAGTAAACTTGCACCAGGGTTCCTCAAATCTTTTCGCGCAGTTTCAGTTTGGTCCTCAAACCGTTCAGTTGTTGTGATTGAGTCCCTGATCTTTGCATTCTACTGCAATCCGAGTCCTGTAAAATTGCTGTGCTAAAATAGTCGGAGGTGCTTGCGGGCGGATAAGTCACCTTTACTCTAATTGTGTGTTTGAATTGTTAAATGTTGTTGCTTTTAACAAGCAATTCAATGCAGGGATTAAGCCGGTCAGGGACCTCGCTGGTAGTAAACGTAAGGTTGAGGACTAAACTGAAACTATGCTAAAAGTTTGGATGCCTCATTTGGTTATGCTTTTATGTATCCATTTTTGTTTTGAACTAAAATTTTATACAGTTGAATTGAATTGTTGAAATGCTGATTGCAACCAGAAGCTATAACTAAAATCTTCGACATGCACTGCACAAATAGAAGCTGTACCATCACAAAAATAATTTATTATTGCAGGAGAACAAAAAATGCAAAAAATTTAATAAAAGATTACTTCTTGTAATTTTTATTTAACCCTCTTGTGTGCTTGTTCGGAACTTTTCACCGTAACAAAGCATAGAAAGTGGTAAAACATTTGTTCCGACGCTTGTTGGCTTTTCATCAAACAAATCGAAGTCAAAAGACAAATTTTTCATGAATTTTACTTTCAACTTAAAAAGTCATTTTCCATTTGAAAATTTGTTACGGATAAAAAAAACACGGCACGGGAATGAGAGGTGGTGTGTGGAGGGTTGTTTAGTTGGATGTAATTATAATAATAATAATATAATTAAAAATGCATGCATTGAGAATGTAATAGTCACAATTACATATATCTCGTTTCGGCGGATATAATAGAAATCATTATAACTATAAATAATTCATGTAGATGTGTGCGGTTCCAAACCGTATTTTATAAATGGGACGGTGATATCACTCAGATGTAAAAGGAAAAAAAAAAATAATTTCTCATTTGAAGGATGATTTTAACAGGCAAGGTTATGTACAATGTAAAATTACCTTTTCCGACTACTTCAGTGGAAGCTACGATCAATTTTAACTACTGCAGTCGAGTCTTTCTCGTGCAGTTTTGGTTGTAGCGGTTGAATTCAAATGAGCCAAATTAAATACTGTAAATAGATCGGCAAATAATTAAAACTGCAGTATAGTTGTAACTACATACATACGGTCGGACAGAGTCTCCGAAGGGAGCATGTGAAGTCGGCAACAAGCACATGGTTTGGCCGAAGAACTCGGCGATTCTCTCATCTGTAACCAAAGCAGTTAACAAGATTCTCTTATCAAACTATTTCTGAACAACAATTTACATAGATTTCGAAAAAAAAAAAAAAAAAAAAGTCTATCGTTTTTATTGTTAATCTCTCTCTCTCTCTTTTTTCTTTTTCTTCTTTTTTTTTTTCTGAAATACAGAAATATGCCTTACAAAAGAGTTTGATATGTATATTGTATATGTAATATGTATACTGTATATGTATTTTCGATGGAGAGATGATTTTATCATATTTTTTAAATAATAGATTTAAATCGCAAAATTCGTGAATTTTTCTATGTGCAAAAAAAAAAAAAAAAAAAAAAAAAAAAAAACTTTATCTTAGCTCCGACTCCAAGCTAAATTGTGTACTGTGGTAAGATGGTAATATTTGTACAATTTTTTTTTTTCCTTGTTAGGTAGGTAATATTATGTCGTGAATCTTCTAAAATGTTTTTTTTATTTATTATTACTGTGTTGACATTCATGACGCATTGTGCCTTGCGTTAAATCTCGCATTCAATATAAATTCGAATACTAGGTTGCATGTGATGTAATGCTTTTCCTTACCTATCATTTTAATCTTTTGTTTTGAATTTGAATTCCTAAGTATGATGTTGAAGTTGAAGCTACATCTCTCTTACGATTCGCAACGTATCTAATTTTTCATCAAGTATTTCGAGGTAAAAATGTTTGTGATCATGATTAGATTATATTATATTATTTCAGGCATATCGCAAAGTTGGCCGCGAAATTTTTAGTGAAATTTCGTTTAGGTTACTGAACTTCAATTTGTTTCATCCTCAACGACCGTATGATCGATCGTCACCGTATGATTGATTTTACCTCTACGTTGTGGAATTTTGTTCCGGTCCGGCCATTGGCGGTCGGTGCGCCGACGTTCCCTCGACATCTCCCAACACAACCAGTCCTGGCTCCGGCGATCCCGCCGTCATCGTCTTCTCCGCCCTTGCCACCACCACCGCATTGTCGCTGGTTTCCTTCCTTGCTGGACCATGCCTCTCTTCGCCTGATCGTTTTATCGGTATATTTCTGGGCCGACTATTTTTTTTCCTCTCGATCTGCACCATAGTTAGCTAATTCGGATTCGGCAAATATTCGATACGGCCAGGTATAATTCGAATAAAATTCGTATCTCAATCTTCGTTGAAAAATACGGCTTAAAAATCGGATTCGCCAATTATTCAGATACGCGATGTATACGAGAATTATGCATTCACCTATTAAAAATTCAGATCAAAACTTCGGCTATTAAATTAAGTTTTTTTCTTTAAATTTATGCTACTAGCATACATAATTATAAATTCTTAATAATATAAAAATAGAGATTCACAAAATAAAGTAAATTAAGTAAAAAAAAAATTAATAACAAATTTTGTTGTCACCTTCATCTTCATCTTTTCGTGATCCATATATTCTGAAAGTTCATGAAGTTTTTTAATGATTCGTGAATAATTCAACAATAATCCGGAAAGGGATTTTATCTAAAAATTTTGCGCATTTTTTGGCCAAGTAGGTCGGCATACGCGAATTATTCGCGAATAATAAAATCTAATCCGAAAATGCACGCTTTATTTTGAATTTTTAGAAATAAGTCTCGTACGAATCGTTTTATTTAAATTTTTAATAATTTACGAATAATTCACGAATTAACTGACTATGATCTGCATTAGTTGGTTGTACAGATCTCTCCAATCTTTGGGAACACTCCTTCAATATTGTTTGTGTTCAGTCAACGGTGTACTTTGTTTGACCAATTGCACTCTTTTTTTACCGATTAATAAAATTAATTAAAAGAAAAATAAAAATATGATAGATCCTCAAATCATACGAGGGTCACGTGCATTGCCCCACACACCCCCCAATTTTAATTAATTTCCTCATGGGTCCCACCGAACACCCCATCAAACGGGTAAAATTGCATGGAGACCCCTCACCTATACCCTTTTTTGAAATGGACTTCTCATTTTTATTTGAGCTATTTTATTTAGTTAAAGGATAAATTACAGAAAATTTTAATACTTGTTTTTTCACTTTCTCTTCTTGTCATTCAAAAATCTATATTTTATTTTCTTAAAAAATAAAAATTATTTATAGGGGGATACGCTGTGATAAAATGACTAGATTATCTCTCATCTTCTTCGGGGTGGGCGTAGACAGAGAGGCAGGCGAGTGCGAGACGGCGGAGCGTGAGGCGGCGCGGCCGAGAATGAGGAAGGAGGAGGGTTTCAGAAATATTTTGGATATAAAAAATAAGATATAAATGGAACCCTAACAGAATATTGATGGCGTGGTCAAAATGAATATTTTTTATTTTTTAAGAGGACAAAAAGTGTAGCTTTTTGAATGACAGGAGGAAAAAGTGAAAAAACGGTTATTGATGGGAAGGTTTTTTTTATAATTTAACCATTAATTAAATTAATATTTTATTATATTATATATTTTTATTTAAATAATTATAATTAATTAAATTATATTTTGGTAAATTGAGCAATTGTACTATCTATTAGCCAATAATTATTTTAATTTTAGCTTCTAATAAATTTAGTTGATATTTAACTTAAACTAGTGTAGGGCCCGCGCTTCACGGCGGATAGATAATATTTTATCAAATTTAAATATTTTAATTTATACAAATTTTAATAAATAGTTTATAGTATTTCAGCAAATTTAAAAATTTTAATTTATACCCAATCCAAACAAGCCCTAAGTGTATTAAATATGATGCAAGAGATTATTTTCTGCCTATATAAAAATATGCACTATATCATATATAGGTGATAATAAATTATCTGTAGATGAACATATCAAATCTTAGTGGCATAGTATATTAAAAATTAATATGGTCTTTGCTGAAATACTATAAAAAAAAAAAAACTAATTGGCTATATTGGGAAAGTAAGAAAAAAATAATATTATAAACAAAAAATCTGACAAATTTTTCACTCTACTCTAGTCGATATTTATAGTGTACTTATAATTAAAAATTTTATAACTGTTATCTATGAAAAAGAAGAGACAATATCGAAGAGGTGCCAAATTTAAAAAGTATTATTGAAAACTTTATTTAAAAATTTCACTCTTAGAAAAAAAAATACGGTCAAATTAAATGTGCATTAATTTAGAAATTTTTATTTGTTTAAAGTAGAGCATGAAACTAATTACTTTTAGTTACTAATCATGGAACCCAAAAAATTTATTATATACATGAAAACATTGGATTAATTATATGGATTAATTATATATTAAACTATAGTTATTATTGTGATTATATATTCATATCAGTTACTAATCATTAAGTTTCTCATTTTGTTCTTTCTAAATATGGTAAAAGTTATAGATTATAGAAAAGAAGTGGTTTAATTCGAAGAGTGGTTATAAGAATGAAAGATAACTTTCCACGTGACAAGAAATATTGTGGTTTCATATAGGTTATTTATAGATTATTTAATTTTAACAAAAAAATAATGATAAAGTGCCAATTTCAAATACACTATAGTTGAGGGGGTCGCAACACATTTTTCACCTATCCACGTTCTCCAAATCAAAAAAAAAAAAAGAAAACTACATTAATTAATCAACGACTCGGATGCAACAACCGCTCCCTCTCACCCTCTTTCAACCGTGGGATCAACAACGCCGTTTTAAGACCGTTATTGTAACGGTTACGGAGAAACGGATTAACGGCGTTAGCGAAGCGAAATAAGACAAAAAGAAGAGAGAGAGAGAGTGTAGCGAGAAGAGAGAGAGAGAGAGAGAGAGAGAGAGAGAGAGCGATTTCTCTCTCTACACCCTCCCCCGCCCCCTCTCTCTTGCGCTCTCTCCACGCATCTTCGTGGAGATCTCGATCGAGATTGGGATCTGAATCCGTAGATTCGAGTGTTTTCGTGGTAGATCCGAAGTGGTTTCGGATTCGGACGTGGTTTTTTGGTGGAGATCGAGGGAGAGCTTTCGATCGAGCTCTGAATCGTCGGATTCCGCCGAGATTAGGATTATAAGGTGAGATTTGTAACGAAATTTGTTCTTATTTGGGAAAATTTAGGGTATTCTCGTGTTTTTTTTATGAACTTTGGGGTTTATTGTGAGGGTTTTGCTCGGGGTGAGTGGGTTTTAGTTCAATCCTTGCGCCGCATTGCGTGTGTTGGTGGTTGGATTTGGTGTTCTTCGTTTCAATTCTCTGTTTTCGAGTGATTTTAAAGAGTTTTTGGTAAATTTTGGGATTTATGTGGTGATTTTGTTTGATCGATCGGTGGGAAATGGAGATTCTTAATGCACTGTGGAATTTTCCCTTAAAAATTGGATTTTGTTTTGCTAAGTATCTTTCTTTTTAGGTTAAAATGTGTGGAGACCCCTCAACTATACCTCATTTGTAAAGGGACCCTCCATATGTAACTTTTTAAATTAAATTTATTACCCCTCAACCTCTTAATTTGTTCCTTTTGATTTGATTTGAGCCAATTCCATTTGCTAAATTGGGAATTTTGTTAAATTTAACTGTGAATATGAATGTATCCTTCAGAGATGAAACTATAAAATCAGTTAACAAATTAATGGTTAATAGCAAATATAGTCGTTAAATTAATTATAATTTTCAAGTTAACTAATTATAATAACTTAAAAAAAAAACAATTAAAAATTTTAGTAGTATCAATAAAAACAAAAAATTTGTTGAGGGGCATGTTTCTAAATGACTTTGTATTTGGAGGGGTTCTTACTTTCTTAGCACATGTTTACTATTCTTTTTCAATTCAAATTATTTTTCCAAGTCCAACTAGATGTTCAGCAGAACTGGCTTAATCAAGGATTTAAGCGCCGCGACATAGGACTGTGTCGAGCACTTGCCAGTAATGTACGGTGCATACCGTACCATACTGATATGTGTCGTTCGCAAACATATCTATTTGCTGACACATTATGGCATAAAATATTTATTTTCTTTGAAATGTAACTTCTTGCTAATTTCAGAAGAAAGAGAGTTTTGAGTTGTGTCATTAGCACAGTTGTCATGTCGTGCTAATATATTATTGGTGTCAATATATTGTCGGCTTGGTACGGCACAGTAGGCACAACCCATGCCGATGAGCACTTAAATCCTTAGATGTAATTAATTTGGCTTTTGCCAGTAGGAATGGAAGATTCGCAGAAAATACTGTGAATGTCCAATAGTCCTGTATCGGACATTGCCGGGACTGTAATTTGGAATATAAAAACTAGCGCATTAGTGAAGATGATTAGCTCTTAAGAATTTTGGGCAAATGATTTAGGCACAACAAATTGCTAAGACTATTCACCTCAGTTGAGTTTTTATAGATATATTGTGTAGAAATTGGAAGTGATGTAGATTGATTCTAGTTGTTTACTTATTTATAATAGAACTTCTTGAAATCCATATGAAGTGTTTAAATTAATGGCTGGAAATGTTTGTTCTTTTGTTCTTGCAGGCATTCTTAATATATGTAAAGTTCGTTTCCGATTGTCCGATGGCTGGGGAAGTTCAAGACTGCCTCACCTATCAGGTATTTTCTTGTCTTTCTTTTCTATTGTATGGAAAAAAATAGATCAAGAATTTGTTAAGAATCAAAATGGAGGAACAGGAGGAGAGAAAGCATTGATTTTTTTTTTTTTTAATTTCTGTTCTTTGCTATTGTTGATGTTCTTATGCTGTTTGTTTATTTGTTTTCGTAATTGCTCAACTTTTCATAGAATATTGGACATTAACGTTGTAGCCATCTCTGATTAAATCTTGAGATAGATAATTGATGGGATTTACTCATAGTTCGTTCTATATGTTTTTACCTATGCGCAAAAAAGAATTATCTTTTGTAACTGCTACTGACTAATTAGGTTTTGGTAAACATGTACGGAGAACCCACGAACTGTAGGCCATTTTCATTCTGAAATAGGCTCACAAACTGACTTGTTTTCATTGATAAGCCGCAATTTCTGGCCATTTTCTTGCTTCAGCTATTTCTTTAAGTTATAGCCTATCATTCATTTTGTCTCTTTTAGTCTGTAATTTTATTGAAAATAGCAGGCTGATAGTTTACACACTGGTTCTGTATCATTCGGACGCTTTGAATCGGAGCCCTTGTCATGGGAAAGAAGATCATCGTTTTCGCACAACAAATACCTTGAGGAGGTCGAGAAATGCTCGACACCCGGCTCAGTCGTTCAGAAGAAAGCGTATTTCGAAGCCCACTTCAAGAAGAAAGGGCTTCTGTATCCGGCTTCCCCTGGGAGCCTGTACGCGGTCGGAAATAACGCTACTGAAAATGGTAGTCACGACCATCCAGACCACATTGAAGACTGGGAAAATGATGATGATGGAGACGAAAATCATTTTTCTCATTTTGACGAGACGCCAGCTGTCTCAGACGAGCACGAAGAGATGGGAGGTGAAGAAGAAGAGGTGATCTCACCGGCGATGGCCTCACCATCCAAATATTCACAAAAACAGGATTTATGTTATGATAAGATACGTGAAGACGCTGCAATCGATGCACAAAATAAGAATGATACAGTTAGAAGTCAGCATGAAATTTTTAGCATTCCTTCAGATCAGAAGGCCGGAGACGAGTCTGGCGGAATTGTGGAAGAATCAACTGAAAGAAGGGACATTACATCTAAAAATACTACAGTTAGCAGAAAGAAAGATCCTGGTATGGAGAAAAGAGAAAATTCTCATAGGGTAAGATTGCGAACACCATTCCTCACTTTTTTCCTTTTTTTTCCTTCTTATTTATTTGTTTAATTTTCTTTTGAAATATTCAGCTTTTTACCTATCTAATTTAAACCACCATTATCTAAACAGTCCATTTCCTCCCAAATTAGTGCTGGGGCATTTTTATTATACCAATCCATGGATTTCTCGCAAACACCCTACCCTGCAACTTATTCAGCAAATCCTTAGGCTCTAGGATTCACTATCTGAAGTATATAAAAAGCGAGTTGAGCTAGAATGCTATTGGTAGCAAACGGACTCCATTGCCACTCATTTGTTTTCAATGGTAGAACCTCCAAATCGATAATCGGTACCGTTGAACATGAACTATACCATTTGAAGTATCTCAAAATCAAATTTCATACTTTTTCGATATTATTCTCTTGTTATTCAAGTGGACATAAAAATGAACGGCTGAAAATGAGTATCCTCTAAAAAGTGATGATAGAAATCTTGTAATGAAGATCGAGAGTATAGAAGTATACATCTTGTTCTAAATAGTTTAAAGAATTTTCTAACCAAAATTCAAATGATTTGGATATCTTTACACCGTTAAACTAGAAAATGCCTCATATTTATCATTAAAATTACAAATTTTGAAACCCTTTGATCATTAGGTCAATGATATCGAAAAAATTTGAAATTTGGTTTCTAGATACTTCAAGTAGTATAGATCATATTCGATAGTGCCAATCGTCGATTTGGAAGCTCTATCATCGAAAGCAAATGGGTGGCAACGAAGACAGTTTGCTACCGATGACATTCTAGCTCAACTCTATAAAAAGCATTAATTCTAGTGGCCTCTCTGCCTCTGTTGAAGCTTCTGTAGAAATGCCTTTTGTGTAGAGCTGTATCGGAAAAAAGCATAACACCTAGCCGTTGTCTTTTCGTTGGCAAAGCTACCGAACACACGTCAGTTGCTTCTCTTAGTGGCGAAGCAGAATCTTGAAGCAGGTGAAACAGGAAGTAAATGTATTTTCTTTTCAAGGCCAAGTAGGATTAGTTAAAATCTTCATGATGTTTAGGTGCTCTAGTTTAAGGTTAATAAAGAGAGATTCGTGTTTAATATAGTTGATATTCTAGAAACAACAAGTTCTTTTTATCTTTTACTCCTAAATTTTTAATGCATTTGCGTTATCTGTTTTGTACTTTTATTTCAGGAGAAGAAAGCAGTGGAACTTCGATCTTCAAAAGTGAATCAATGGAGCCAAATTCCGGTTACAAAAGGTTCAATTGGGCCTTCGAATGTTAAGAGTTCTCTTTCTTCTTCCAAGCTCAATAAAACTTTGGATAAAGTAGATGGAGAGAATAAAGTTAAAAAAGAATCCGAAAAGCAATCATCGTTGAGGATCTCACTATCTTCTAACTCCAAAAATCAAAAAGCAATGGTAAGAAATTGATCTGCCAATATATGCAATATATATTTTCTAGTGTTGAGATGAATGGATTATGTCTCAGTAGATTATGTCTCAGTTCTTACAACAATTTGCTTGTAGAGCTTGTTTTAGTTGAAGCTACACAGTGTCTTCGACTTTTCCACCATTTATGAATAGTTTTTGAAAACTTGCAGGATTCGTCAAATGCGAAAGCTAAAGTAAAACCAGAGAATAGAAGGTGCTTAATGTTTTATTACATCTCAGAGAACTTGTCTTTTCAAATATCTATTTTCTCCTGAGTGTTTGCGTCCGTTGGCTAGGTCTATGCATCTTGCGAGTTCAATCAAGGCGGAAGTCAAACAAAGTACTGCTGCTTTTAATTTTAGAAGTGACGAAAGGGCCGAAAAGAGAAGAGAGGTAAGAGATTTTAGATTGAAATGGTTGTGCTCTTTGTTTGGACTATGTTATCTTTGTGTTTTGTTGCTGTCAATTAACTTTTGTGTCGTAATAGAATGGCTTAAATGTTTCTACTTTGTTATGTAGTTTTACATGAAACTGGAGGAGAAACTTCATGCTAAAGAAGCAGAGACGAATGAGATCCAAGCCAGAACACAAGTATGAGAAATAGTTTCTATCAATTATCCAATATTTATGTCCTTACCAATTATTATGTCGCTGAGAATCCTTTGTCGGCTTTATTGTTTGTTCTACAACCTGTTTCAACAGGGGGGGTGTTTGGTTTTCCGCAAAATAGCTCAGAAAATAGATTTTTGGCTGGAAAATTGTTTTCCACCTGTTTGGTTCCTAGGAAAAGCATTTTTTGGATTTTTTTTTCCAATTTTATTGAAAACTAGTGCTTTCGTTTTTTGAATTTTCTATCTGGAAAACAAAAACTTTGGAAAATTGTATTTTTCATTAAAAACTATTTATCAGGAAAACGGTTTTCCATGCTTTTCGAAGGAACCAAACAACCCCCTACGTGTGATTATGGTGAATATATGAAGATAGTTTGCCAATTATTAGATCTTGAAAAATTTAAAGATTTTCTTGTTATCTCATTGGTGAATATCACCCTTGCATCATTCTTTTAGCTTCAAGTTTTTACATTTTTTAGCAATAAGAGGTATTATTATTTATATCTTATAGGAAGAAACAGAAGCCAAGATAAAGCAGCTTCGGAAGAGCCTAAACTTCAAAGCAACCCCTATGCCTTCTTTTTATCACGGAACTACTCCAAGAATTCCCGGTGCCAAAAAGGTATCTTTCTATTATCAAAATTTACACAGCCTACATATAACTGTTCAACTCGCAAGAGAATCTTCACTTTACCCTTTACCCTCTCACAGAAGTGCTATTATCAAAATTTACACAACCCGCATATAACCTCTCGATTTACAAGAAAATCCTTCACTCTACCCCCTCGCAAAAGGGGAGTTGGAATAAAGTGCTAATAATGTAGGGGCTGTTTGGTTCCTCGGAAAAGTGTGGAAATTTTTTTTTCAAGAAAAAGCTTTTCATGAAAAATCCATTTTTTAGTTTTTTGTCTGTTTGGTTCCAAAGAAAACTAAGCTTTTTTGGAATACTTTTTTCATATTTCATGGGAAACTAGGGTTTTCGCTTCCCCAAAATAAAAAAAAGTTTTACAAAAAAAGCTAGGTTTTCATGAAATCTGGACAAGGGGTTTTCCAAAAAGCTAATTTTCTTCGGAACCAAATGGGTGAAAAAAAAGGAAAACGGGTTTCCCATGGAAAACTTTTTTCTCGAAAAACATTTTTTTCATATTTTTCCGAGGAACCAAACAGCATAGATAAGGGAACTTGGTTGCACAATCTCCGCGTTCCACTAAGATAACTGCTATTTACTAATATTTCATTAGTTGTATTTTAATTTCTTTTGGGACAGATACTGATTTGAAACTTCCTGATCTAACATGCACATAACTTCTATCTTTTTAGCAACCAACTACTACTAACCCAGTTGTTAACTTACGAACCTCAGATGCCTGCAACCGCGAGAAGTTCTTCGAAGTTGCAAACGAGAAGTACAACTTCCGGAACTAAACCTTCACCCCGAGACAAATCCGCAGCACATCCAGAACTGACAAGCAAAGAAAGATCTTCAAGTGGTGAACCTATTGTTGCAGGGAAAGGAGACGGCAACACGAAGAGGGGGGAACGTAGTAGAGTAAGGAGCAGCGGTGCAGGGAAGGCGATGAAGAGCATCGGTAACGGTGATCTCGCCGTCGATGTTTCCTCCTGAGAATGAATGCTCTGGTCCTCGTCGTCAACCATTTTTCTAGGGTTTTTCGCATGCATACTACCCCCTGAAAATATTGGAAATGTTGCAGATATCCCTGCAAAGTGCGTATTTGTGCGCGTAGCTCTAAAATTCTTATTTTAAGTAGGTGTGGTTGTCGGAGGCGCGCATGCAGATACCAACTTCGCGGGGGGGGCTTACACGATGCGATTTCTCGTATTTGCTGGGGTTATGTATGTATGCGAAGAACGTAGGAGACAATAAAAGAGATTCCTAGTCATGTTAGAGATTCTTAGTCATGTTATTTGTAGCCAGAATAGAGAGAATACAAGTAGAGGTGATCATGTTCAGGTGTTGTGTTTGTACTTATTCCATCCTGAATCTAAACTCTCTTCTTGAATTCAATCTTTTAGATCTTTCATTTATCTTCTTTTCAATATCAATATCTACACTGATCTTATTGATTTTAGGGTCTTTTGCTTATTTACCTCTTACTATTATTTAAAATTTTTAAATTTATTAGAAAGTTACCAAAATATTTTTCTAAAATCCAATCCTATTGGTAAACCCTAGAAAAATGGGGATATTGTCCCCTGATTTTATTCAGGGATTTTCTTTCGGGTTTACGATCTACGAGAAGTTTTGAGGAAAAGCTGAGGAATTTATTTTCATGAATGTTTAAATTAGGAATTAAATTAGGAATTTTACTATATTTATTAATAATTTTTGATTATATTTTAATAGATGAAATTAAAATATTTAACTACTAACCACCTAAAAGAGCCATTAAATTTAATAAACTTTTTGAAAAAAAAAAGACCTTGCTGAAGGGGTTATTTCAGATTATTTTTGAAGTTGAGGGGGATCCATACATTTTCNAAAAAAAAAAAAAAAAAAAAAAAAAAAAAAAAAAAAAAACCTTTTACCTCCGACTATATATAACGGTGCTCTCCCTAGTCCTCGGTTCCTCTTGCTAAAACCCTAACCCTAAAATCCCTACACTCTCCAAAACCCTAAACCCATGACCCTCCTCGACTCGATCACTGCCGCCGCCGCCACCGCCGCCGGAGATGGCGCCGGTGAGGCCCTCTCCGCCGCCTTCGACTTCCCTATCGTCCTCAACCCCGACGACATCATCCCCCACCTCCCGCCCCTCCCCCAAACTCCCAGTGGCGACGCCTCCCTCGTCAAGCGCGTCTCCGGGTGGCGCATCTCCCCCTCCGACGCCGACCTCGCGGACCTCTCCGCCCGCCTCGCCAAAACCCTAGTCCGCAAGCTCGGGAACCCCAGATCCCTCGACCGCGCCGACTTCCTCCGCCTCCTCGGCTCGTTCCTCGCCCGCTGCGCCGAAAGGATCGGCCTTTCGATCCAATCCGAGCCCTCGGCAACTTCAGATGAGGCTTTCGTGCGTTTGGGTGTCGGAAAGTTAGGGTTTTTGATCGGGCGGGAGCTCGCAAGGCTCATCGCCGAATCCTGCATCGTTCTCGATCTGTGGGGGGTGTTGGAAACTCTAATTTCAAATGGTATCTTGGGGCGTGTCAATTCGGTTAATTTGGTCGAGAAACTCGTTGAGAAGAAGCAATCGGAGCTTCTCGCTCTCTATGTTAAGCACGTTTCGGACCTTCGATCGTCGGAACTTGTTGCATTATTGAAGTATTACCTATCCCCCTCTGAGGATTCTTACGAAAGTATGATTGGGATGAGGAAGAAATTGGAAAAGGAGGCTTTTTTAGCCATCCAGAAGGCGACTACTCAAACGGGTTTGCCTAAAAAGGTATCGAATTTGGCTAGAGACGCTTCAGTTGTTCTAATGATGGCCCATGACGGGTTCTCCGCTCCAGAAATTTGCTTACATTATGTGCTCGGATCGTCTAATGTCGATGGGCTTGTGATGTCCTCAGCGATCTCACAGCTCGATGGCTCGGAAGTTTTAACTTTGATTAGGTATTGTATGAAGTGGTTGGAGAAGTACAAGAAGTTTCCGGAAGCAGGGCCGTGCCCTTCGGCGGGGGCTGTGTTGGGATTGAGCGTATGCGAGAGTATTCCTTCGCTCGAGAGTGTCGTGAGGGTTTTAGGGCTGGTTTTGGATGTGCATTTCTCGTATTTGGTGTTGAATTCAGCATTCCATGATGAGGTGAGAGCTCTGGAGGAAAAAGTTAGCTCTTTGGCGTTGGAAGCTGATTTGTGTTGTTCGTTGGATGAGGTTGTCAAGCACTTGCAAGCTGAAGCAAGTAGGGAAAGAGGTTTGTGACTTGAGTTGTACCAGAGCTTGTTCTACATCGGTAATGATTATTTCTTTGAATGAAATAGTTTTCTTTTTACTTGTTCTCATATCGTATATTATTTCTAGTATATTTGCATTATTTCGGCGAATCCCACCTCTACATTAGCAACTCTAGCTTCTTCTCACTATTTAGGTGATATGTTTATTTCCGTCGGCTTCGCCATGCAAATGAAGTGAGTGCTTTAATGGTAACAGGTTAATGACTTTTAGGTTGATTTTTTTACTTAATTCTCTTGTACTAGTCTTACTCATGATGAGGTATCATACGAATAATCAAAGGATTATGTACGAGTATTGTAACAGGAATTTGGGTAAAACTTTGGAAAGATAATGGATATGTGATGAAACTTGTTAATATACCGTCGAATATTTGAAGGAGGTCGGATAGAGCACCAATTTGAAAGAATAGTTTAATCTGAGTTGAAGGTGCCGTGAGATGAAACAGAGGACCAAAAGATAGGTTTAAGTAGTAAGAAAAAGTTTATAATAGCCAGACACTTTTGTCAAAATCTTTTGTTCTTCTACGTTGCATGATTTGGCTAATTAAAAGTACAATTGTTCAGTAGTTGATCTGGAAGCATCGACTGTTTGTTAAAGGATAAAATAATGACAATGAAACACCCTAACATGTGTTTTTGAAGTTAATAATTAGTGTAAGCTCAATCTGGGAATCATGACTGGGCATCTAATTCTAGTGAAGCTTAGATTGCTAAACTGAATCTTCTTCTGTGCAAATTATGATCTGTTGAATACAGTATTTCAAATGCTTACTATGTTTATATGAAACTCCCAAAATTGCAAGATTGTATCATCTCAAAGGAACATTTGATTTAGGCTCTCTCATATATGTCAAACATTTTAGTTTACAAATCTGTATTTGTTATTCTCTGAAGTGATAGTAATGTAAGGTCCATTCCTGGTCCCATCTGGAATTTATCGATTTCCGCCGTGTTTCAATTCATTGGATCAGTGACATAGGATAACTTAGAGATACTAAGTAAGATGCAACTCAGGATTGGGAGGCGACAAGAAGTAATAGGTTCGACATGTAACACTCTTGGGAGCGAAAAATAATAGATTTTTCGCACTTCCGCACCAGTGAGTAGGTTAGGTCACACTTTTGTTTCTTTTGCATTTGATTATGAATGGTGAGGTAGCTGCAGGTGTCTCACTAGAAAACATACCAACTTAAGGTTTAACCAGTTTGACAAGCTGAGAAATCTCGTAAAACTGTTCAGTAGACATTGGAGAGTTCAGCGACTCAGAGGCGTAGTATCGAGCGTCCACTAGTCATAATTTCCAAAGAGTTCTTTTGCTTCTGATGTCTGCGAAGCCCTTCTCGACGCGACTTCATTAAATCCTTTTGGTTTCTGATATATTCAATGATCAAGAAATTCACACCTTTGATGTAATCTTCTGTCACTTTTGGTCCTCAACTTTTTTGATGTGTCGCTGATGTGGCAGAAACATTACAGTATTGTGATTAGTGTCAAAATGTTGTATTATTACCACATCATCGACACATCGGCATTAACTCAACTAGATTAGATTATGGGACTTAGATTACCGCAATCTACAAAGCTCGAGTTAGAGATTGCGGCAAATTAAAGTTTGAGGGCTAAAAGTCGAATTTAGTCAATTTTTAAACTTAAATGTGATGATGATTCCTTGTGCTAATATTAACCTTATGATCTCCAATTTTCTTGTATCATAGTAATAGGGCAATGAACTATAATACATTTAATAATTTCTAACAACTTATATCCAGGTGCAGTTGCACTTTGAAATTAGTGCTGATCCCCCCATGTGCCTGAGAAGTACATGGTCAAAAATGTGCATGAAAAGGTGGGAAGTGAAGGTGTGCATTTCCCATCTACAAGCAATTGAACAGTGTATCAGAAAGGTAAAAATGCATGGAGACCCCCTCAACTATAGCGCATTCTAAAATAGCCCTTTATGTTTTTTTTTTTTTTTTTTTTGACAAAAATTTCCCTTGATTGAGGTCTCTTCAATTCTTTTTAAATAACTTGAAATAGCTGGGGGGCTATTTCAGAAAGGAAAACATGGTTGAGGGGGTCTCTAGATATTTTCACCTAATAAAAAATTCACACTTATCTCATATCTCATAACTGTACATAGCATACAATAATGAAACTTTCACTTTTCAAACTTGTACAATAAACTCTTCATTATTATTATTACAATTAAAGAAGAATATAATTAACAAAAAAAAAAGTACCAACATTTTCCCTTTACTAATTCATCTGCTCCATCATTTGCTTTATCATAAAATTATATTTATTTTAAACTTTAGTGAAAGACGCATTAACAAATTAAAAACTAAAGCCTCATTCTTGGCAATTTACCATTTCATTTAACAAATGATAAACGGTGGAGATTAAGTTTCTATATGTAATTTGTCAGAACACCTTTCACCGGAGCCAAATTTAGTGAGAAAAAAAAAAACGAGCACAGTAATAAAATAGAATGCTAAAATAGAATCAAACTCGCAAAAGCGGCGGCGAAGATCGCCGTCGTTCCACCGAGAGCACGGTCGACGGTGGCTTGACCCGTCGAAACCGAATCCGGCGTCCTATAATACCAAGGGAACCAAGGCAGGATAGGGTTAGGAGGAGGGGGCGCGGGGAGCGTGCTCGATGGAGGCGTGTAGTACGGGAAATATCCAGGCGGCGGCGGAGAAAAGCCCTCGCACTCCGGTGCGCCTGGCGGAGGAGGCGGGTAGCTGTAAATTGGCTCTGTCGGGGCCGACGGTGGCAGCGGAGGGCAATTCGTGACCGCTGACGGCGGCGGCGGCGGGGGCAGGCAGGGATACGGACATTCTACGGGAAAGTCATCCCCTGATACAAGTACAGAAGGTATGGAGATTGGAGCAACCACGAGGAGCGCGAGGCTAAGGGTGAGATAGGAGAGCACAAAAGCCATGAGAGAGAGAGAGAGAGAGAGAGAGAGATGCAATGTGGAGAAGGGTATAGTTGGGGGGTGGTGAGCATTTTTTTTGTCTTATAATGCATTGGATCAGGGAATGTATTAATTGTTCAAAATGTGCACCAGCTAGTAATGTGTAAACGGACCCGGAAATTCAGAAACTATGTTGCTTGCACCAGGTGTATACGTACGCTACGTGAACCACAATTTTAAAATATAATCCAACAAATTTAATCTACAATACCTAAAAAATTTGTATATAGAGAGAGAGTTGAGCTGGAATGCTGGATTTCGTTGCCATCCGTTTATTTTTGATGATAGAGTTTCTAAATCGACGATCGGCACCATTGTACATGACCTATGCCACTTAAAGTATCTAGAAATCAAATTTCAAATATTTTCGACATTATTGATCTAATGATCAAAGAGTTTCAAAATTTATAATTTTACAGTCGATATGAGATATTTTTTATTTTACGGTGTAAAGACATCTAAATCAGTTAGAATTTTCGCTAGAAAATTTTTTAAACTATTAAAAATAAGATGGAATGGGACACATATGATATTGTGACCACACAGTTCCTAGATCAATTTGTGTAATAATAAAGCGGTGGGGTCAATTTGAGGCTCAAGTTACAGGGTGAGGGTATTAATTAATTTATTTATTAACATGGAGGGGAACCACTTTTGAGTTAGGAGTTATATCAAATTGGGTGTACATGATTGTAGTAGTTGCATGTTATTACAAGCAACGTAACGTACACGTGAGGACACGAAGGATATGAAGGGAATGGGGTCAATGGAGGTTAGGTTTTTCTTTTTTAACATTTCTTCTTCTTCTTCTTCTTCTCTTTCTTTTTTTTTTTTTTTTTTCAATTTTTAAGAGATTGTATAGTAGTTACAGTTATATACATCTTGATCTGTTTGATGTAGTAGAAACCGCAGTAGTTATAGATAATTTGTTTAGTAGAATGCAGTTGGGATTAGAGAGTTAAGCTTACCTTCTGTTTAAAGCTGCTCTGTTCAATTGCTTGCTGTAGTTGAGACTGCGTCCAATTTAGGCATAGTTCCAGCGGTTGGAGTCGAGCCTTTTTCTACAGTTCCACATACATCAATTGAGCTCAACTGAATCAAACCAAACATCGTATATAGATTTGTATACAATTATACTACAGTGCAGTTACGACAACATGAAATCAAGCAGCCCTTGCTGATAACTAGGGAAGACAGAATGGGTCTCCCACCTCCCGCTCAATTTCTTGTCGGATTGGAGCGGATTTAGAACAGGTTAACTTTAATCCTATTTTTGACCTCCACTTATCACTTTATTTGGACGGATCAGGGCAGAAGTATATTTTTGGCTGATTTTTGACGGATCTGGACAGATCAAATGAAGAAAAGAGTTCTCCACCTCCTGCTCCATTTACTTGGCAAATTCATACGGATTTGTGGCGGGTTACATTTTTTTTATTTTTGGTTCTCACTTACTGCCTTATTTGCAGCAAATTAGGGTGGGCGCTCCACCAACCCAGATACATTTGCATCAGATTGCAGATATTTTCTCAACAAATGTTCTCACATATCATTGTGAAGGGGCATTGCCAGGGTAAAGTATATACGTTTTGAAGGTTTCTTCATGCATTAAACAAATAAAGCAAAAGTGAGCTTTACTTAAACAATTATGTGGACTTCATCTAGATAAGTCCATGTACGAGATGGGTTAAAAAGGATTTTTTTTTCTCTTTTTAATTTTGACCATGTGATTAATAGGAAGATCTTAACTAATTCAAATTTAAAACCTATTTAATTGGAATAATTTGTTTGGTATTGTTAAATTGGGTAAAATTCATAGTCAAAAGCTTGGCATTTAGGTTAAATTTGCCAAGATTGAAAGGCTCTTCCATTTGGGCGAAAAATTAGAGAATTCGAAAGAATTTAATGAATAAAGCATCAACATATAGCACTAAAACTATATGAAATTGCAAATTTTAGTGTAACAAATTCAAAGCGTAATGGACACATAATTAATAATAAATATCATATGAATTATTTGGATATGTTGATTAATTTTCAGGAATTCGCTAACTGTACAGAGATGCTGCTTCAGAAGCTAGAAATAAGAAAAAAGAATAGTTATAACAATAAAAGCTTCTTTATTCTAAGTAAGTTAAGAAATTAAATTGGAAGTGTTTGATAACAAGAAAATAAAAGTGAAGGGGTAGTTAAGATTCATTAAAATTAAGTAAATTGCAAGTTTTTGATAACAAGAAAACAAAAGTGAAGTGGTAGTTAAGATTCATTAACATTAAATAAGTGGGGATATTAGTTTGGGCTAATTGCATACAGATTCCTATAAAAATAATAAATTACAAATATATATTCTACAAAGTCCAACTTTCATATGTTGTTCCTGTAAAAGTCCTGATGTTTCCAAATATATTCCTACTATTAGAATCCGTTAAAAAAATTTAGTTAACCATAGGTTAAATACTTAACCGAAGTTAGTTAATGAGGTGAATTGACCTTTTTACCACTCTTCATTTAACAGTTGGGACTTTTAGAGGGACATATTTGTGATGGCAACAAGGTCATTTCACTTACAAAATAGATAGTACTTTAACGGTAATAAATCAAAGGGACATATTTGAAAATATTAGGACTTTTGAAGGGACAGCATATGAAAATTAAATTTTGTGAGGATAAATTTGTAATTCACTATGTTTGCAGGAACCTGTATAAAATTAACCCGATTAGTTTTGTCATTGATTTGGTGGGTTGGCATTTGTTGAAGTTCCCCAACCTTAGCCCCATTAATACTCCTATATAACCAAACTCACATTTAGCTTCCACTTAAGAATTGTAGCGATTCGGCTCGCTAGCACTCGACAACTTATTTGGTTCAAACTACTAATCCAAAATATTTAAACTAATATAATAACATTTAGTTCTGCCGTTAGATCTATTCTTTGATTATTTTCATCTGTTAGATTATACTATTCGACCAACCACCCACTCAACCCTAAAGAGCCATTATCATCCTAACTGGAACCATTATCATCCAAACCACACATCTTTTCATTCAACGGTTGAAAACTCGATAGCACCGGACAGTGACCGGACTCCCGAAGCAAACCGAGCCTTCGTACTACCCGACAAAATATAGCCCGACCCAATATGGGACCGGATCTGGATGCAAAGCGGGCCGGATCTATTGACTACTGTACCCGGACCCATCAAAATATAATAATAGAGGACAAAAAAAATGCTATGCTTTTCAGACAATTAATATATAAAGTTATTAAAATTTTAAGATTGAAAAAATTATAATTTAAAAAAATACAAAAAAATTATAAAATAGTCTTATGTACATTATAGAAAGTGAATTTTTATTAAAATTTTCTTAATTTCCAGTATTTGTCAAGTTAAATTATACTAATAATGTTATTTTCATCAAATTAGTTTTAAAAATTATTCTATAAATAAATTTGTTTAACTAAAAAGTTAAAGTTTGAGGGCTTATTTTAAATTGAAGAATAAGTGATTGTGTCTTTGCGTTGTTAAAATTGATTGGAGAAAGAGATCATTATTTCATACACCTAGTATATATTAATACTCCATACATCGCAACTTATATTAAATGATTAATGTTCTAATATCAATTTTTAATTAAATATATATGATCTACAAAGCCTAATGATTTAAATTACATTGGATGAATTGATTTTAAAATCTATATTAAAGGATTTCGGGGCAAGTTTTATATATATAAATATACACTTGGTGTACATAGAGAATGTATAATAGGATGTACTTACAATTCCAATAGAGCGGAGAAATTTTTGCTTGCACCTAGTACATGCCAATACTTCACATGCCGCACAGAATATTAGATGATTAATAAAATATTTGATAACTAATATTATAAAATAAAATATGATGTGATATATATGATATAAAATATCTAAGTAATTTATTATACTACACAAATTTATCTCTGATGTATATTTTAAAGTCTGTTTACGATGTAATAATCACGTCCAAAATTTCTATTTAATATGCAGCAACTTTTGTTGATTTATACCTTACTACAACAAAAACGGTCTATAGCGACACTTTTAAATATCGGTACAGGTCAAAAAAAGTGCTGCTGGCTAAATTACCGACATTTTTAAAAAGTGTTGCTATATGTGGGGTTGCTAGGTATATAGTGATAGTTCAAGAGTGTCGGTATAATCTAAAAGAGTCCTGTTAATTTACTAACACTTATTTAAGTATTTAGCAACTGCCGGAATTCTACCTCGTTGGCTGCGGTGGCGGAGGATGAGGAGAGGAAAGGGCTCTTCGTCTAGAATTTTAATGGATTGAGTGAGGGGAGAAGGAGAGATGGTAATTGATTTTTTTTTTGTTTTGTTTTATGTTTGTAATCGGATCGAATGGGCTGGGTGGGATGGATTGAGTAGAGTAATCTTTTATTTTTGGTTGGATTAGGCTTTATATTTAGGCATTAGTAGATTTTTTTTTTAAGTTTTGACATAAATGAAACACTTACACAAAAATATCTCAAATATATGTCGCTATAATCTAATTCGGTTGTAGTGTGGCAATATGCATGGCTCTCTCACAAAGCATTCTTTCCATGATTTCGGACCGTCAAATAATGTTTGTATATAGAAGATCACTTTTCAAATGGCCAGTTATGATAAGTCACAATCAAAAGAAGACTAAATCATCTGTACTATAAAATAATAATAAATGAACAACATCTTAAAAAAAAAGAAGAAAAGAAATAACATATTGGAGCAGTGCCCTAATAACAATAGAACTCAGCTGGAGCTTTCACATTTATTTTATTAGTGGACACTGTATCTGGTTCGAGCCCATCAATCTCTCACTCCATATATATATATATATATATATATANAAGATATTTTAAAATAAAATAGGAAAATATCTTTTATAGGATTTTCACACCCGTAATCTATTATAGAAAACTTACTTTTGAAATTAAATAGAAAAATTTATATTTTAGAATTTTCACATCAGTAATCTATTATAGAGAACTTACGTATTCATTGTTGTTTCTATTTTTATTTTTATTCTTATATTTAAAATTTTTCGTACGGAAAGAGAAAAATGGGCGCTAATTTTTCCGCCGAAAAATGGGTCTGTCGACAGACCCAAATTTGAATATACGTGCTTTTATATATAGTATAGATACATACACCACACACATACACTTTAGTGTTGAATATATAAAATATTAATACAATATTATTTTTTTTAGTAGTTTAAATTTTGATGGTTTATTTGCTTATACTTTTTAAGATTTTGAAAGTGTGGGTTAGGAATTGAGAATTTCGATAATTGGTTCGGTACAGGAACTTTTTTTTTTCCCACCATAGCTTGATTTTAATGGTCTAAAATATCCATTTCAAGTTTGACATATCATCTTATTTGATATTAAATATACATAATATCACTTCCTATTAATAAGGCATAGTAAACCATATGATGTGACAGATAGATAATTGAAAAAAAATAAAAAATGTCGACAAAAAAAAAAAACGACGATAAAAAAATGATGATAAAAGATGGGATTTATTTTGCTGATGAACGAAGATAACAGCTGAAAAAAGAGAAAGAGAAAGGACTTGAGCTGGTTTAAGATGGAGTCCATACTCAACAATGAAGAAAAAGTTGCCATGTGACAATTTTAGGAGAAATAATGTATAGGTATAGATTAGAATAAACTTATATATTGATATAACCCAATTCTCCCAAATTTTGAGATGCGAATCAAACACAAATATTCCTACAATATTAAATTTCTATCTAAGATAATAATTTATAGAAAATTTATTCTGTGGAAGTTTTAAATCCCTTAAATCAAATAGACTCTTAGGAAAATTAATATAATAATTTCGTATGGTATCAGAGAGTATATGTTGACTCACAAAACTCCTCACAATTTAAACAAAAAATCATAAAAAATGAAAATAATAACATGGAAATAGTGAACGATTCACTGCTTTTAAAGACGATGAATAATTCACTGTATTTCACTTCTCCCCTCACGTGACATTGAGTTGGATAAAATAGAATTAATTTGCCGATTAAAATCTTGATAGTGTCATTTGACTACTTATAATTTTTAAAAGGTTATTGTGAAAAAAAAAACCTTATTTTTTTTCTAAAATATTAAATTTAATTATTAAATATTCACCAAGAAGAACCCTAGAAATATTTTGGGTGCAAAAGAAAAACAATGTAAGTGTTTAGTATTTATAAGTTTGGATTTGTCTAAATTTGTTTTTGAAAGGAGTTTAAAAAGAGATCAAGGGCTAATAAAAAGTGGATTTGATTTGATTTCTAAATATATTCTCACCTTGCTCATGAAGTGCACTAGGAATTGTTCCTTGTTTTGACCATGATGTGATGTGCTATATATAATAAATGATACATGTGAAAAGGAATTATAAGGATTAAGAGAATTTAAAAGGTGTAGAGTTGCATGTGATGAGGCTAGTTATTAATTAATTGAGATTGGAACTAAAAAATGCTTCTGATTAAAGGTACTCTGTAGAAGAAGAGAAGTTGATGTGTTGATTAATTTATTATTAATTAGCTAATCTCTTTTCACCTGTAAATCTTGGTTTCTCTTTCTTTTTCTTTTTTCCTATTTGGAGGGGTTTGTTTTTCACTTGAACTAGTTAATTAATATTGTGTGGATACATTTTGGTACAATTTCAACTTTTTCATAATATTTCAAAAAAGAATTAATCATCCCCCTTGGAATTTGAAAATTAAACATTCCAACACTATTTATGGATAAAAATGCTCTAATTTCTAGTATAAGAATTCTCCATCCAAACACTGCAGCTTAGGCAGTGTTTGGTTTGTCAGAAAAGCGTGAAAAATTTTTTTCGATAAAAAAGTTTTTCATGAAAAATTATTTTTTTTAATTTTTTGCTTATTTGATTCTAAGAAAAATAACTTTTATAGAAAAATTCTAAAAAATATTTTATGATAAGATGACAAAAGTAGGCTGATATGATATATCATAGAAATATTTTCAAAATTGCTTATTTTCTTTCAAACCAAACGAGCGAAAAATTAAAAAAAAGTTTCATAAAAAACTTTTTTTCTTATAATTTTTTTTCACACTTTTTTGAAGAACCAAATAGTAGCTTGTAGCAAAAGAGAATCTATTTGAGTTATTAAAGAGAGAGAGAGAGAGAGAGAGAGAGAGAGAGAGGAGTCAAAGGGAGTTAGACAAATTAGGTATGGACACAAAAAAGAAAAGTAAACCTCATTTGCTGGTCTCAAACTTTCAAAAGAGAACAAATAAATTTTTCATTAGAGTAGTGTAATTTCTAAAAGGAGAGAATCTAAAAGGAGCTTTTAGAGAAAGCTCCACACAAGAATATATGCTTGTAGCTCTACTTGTTTGATTGAAGTCCTTCCATGAAATGTTTGGGCCACCCCTTTCCTTATCACTTGGTTCTCTTTGCTTGGAATATGGGCCCATTTAGTTTGGTGCTCTCTCTCTTTTTTAGATTCTATTTTGCAACCCTATCTCTTTTCTTCTTTATAATTAATATTGCCATATCTATATTGCATGCCTCTCATATAAGAGAGAGAGAGAGAGAGAGAGAGAGAGAGAGAGAGAGTGCCTCCCATGAAGAAATGAAGATGTAATACAATTAATATCTTTGAGAGAGAGAGAGAAACCAAGAGAGAGAGATATAGAGAGAGATACCACAAGAGAGAGAGAGACCAAGAGAGATAGAGATATAGAGAGAGAGAGGCACCACAAGAGAGAGAGAGAGAGAGCTAGAGACCAAGAGAGAGGCACCACAAGAGAGAGAGAGAGCTAGAGACCAAAAGAGAGAGATATAGAGAAAGAGAGAGACACCACAAGAGAGAGAGAGAGAGAGAGAGAGAGAGAGAGAGAGAGAGAGAGAGAGATGGGTTGCTATCCTGTAGGCAAGATGGTGTCCAAGGTGCTTGGAAAGTGCAATGGTATTGACTCTTACTCATAGATATATTTTCTTTTTCTTTTTTTTCCTTTTCTTTTTGTTTTTGTTTAAACTTTTTCAAATTGATTTCTTTCATTAAATTTATGTAGAGTGCATATATAACTAGGATAATATTTACACTCTTTGGACATGGTTTGAAAATTATATTATGGTAAAAATTTATGGACCTTACTTGGGCTAAGTTTTTAAAATTTTGATTTTTAGATATGAATTAATAATATGTTTGATTTTTGTACTCCCTACTAGAAATTTTGATTCTTTTAATGCAAATCTTTAAATTCTAATAAAATTTGAGTTTTTTTTAAAAAAAAAGTAAAAAATATTAGGTTTAGTAAAGTTAAAATACTTAATGCGCGCTCCATAATTTATTTCAAAAATGCATTATAATTTTACTTAAAAAGGTTTGTATACTTAACCTTTTATCTAGCTTGATTTATTTATGGCATCAATTAATATTATACCAAAACAAAATTTTATAACACATTAAAAGTAAGCAAGAGTTTCAAGTTGTTATATATTCACCTCCTTATAATTAAGTATTTAGTGGAGTAAAAAGGTGTTGGGCCATTTTGCATTTTTTTTTAAATTCTCACAAATCAACTGCAAATCCTCTCTTTATATTATTAAATCTAGAATAGTGCTGAAATACTTCTAAAATTATTGCTGTTCACTTGCTTACAACTTTTATGATCTTTGGATGCCTAGAGTTTAGCGGCGGCAGATGAAATAATATTTATTAAAAAATTAAAAATATGCGAATAGTTATACTCGTAGAAGTATTATAGCTCAACTCATTAAATCTAATATGTTAAATTACACTTTTGGTCCTCGAACTACGAGACTCGTGATATTTTAGTTGTCTTTAATTTGTAGCAATTTTTGGTTCGAACTTTCTAAATTATTACAATCAAGTCCTAATACCTGATTTAATTGATAAATATCGACAAACTGCTGACGTGGAAGTATGTAGTGTTGCATATATATTAATCTATTATTGTGTCATCAATTGTAATACTATAAAATCACCTTTATATTAGCGACACGTTAGAATTTAGTTAATTAAATTAGATTTTGAGACTTGATCGCAATAATTTAGTAATAAGTTCAAGCCAAAAAGAGCTGCAATTAAACTTTTGAGGACCAAAGGATCACACGCGCGCCTGATAGTTTTAGGACTAAAAGTATAATTTAGCATAATCTAATTCTATTTTGGTAAAAACTTGTAAAACTTACCTAAACTATATATAAATCATTTTGATTTTACTATTTGATCTTGTAAAATTGTGATTTCAATATTCAATCTTTCAATTTATTTGATTTAAGTAATTTGATGACTTTTAGATACAAAATTTAAGCTTATTATTTATTTTAATAAATTTATAGTCACACGAGTCACATAAAATATATTAATTAAATCCGTAAAGATAAACGGTGCCTTCAAATTTTGAAGCTAAAGGATCACTAACTATCCAGATCAAAAAAAGTAAAGGATTACACACTAACATCACAATTTTTAAAGATCAGATAATCTGTTGAAAATGGATAATAGTTAAGATAAATTTTACACATTTTTACCTTCCACTTTTGGCTAAAACACACTTTACTGCTTCAATATAATACGCATTGCACTTAACTCCTTGGATAAAAAAATATATATATGCACTTAATTTTTCTGATAACTTATTTCGTGGTCGGCACTTAACCTCTTAAGGCTGCGTTTGGTTCAGGTATAATAAGTAAGAACTGCTTGTTCCAGGGACAGGTACAAATTCAGGTATAAACAGGAACTAGACTAATTTTGCGTTTGGATTAAATTGAGTTGTTCCTAGGAATAAGATAAATAGCGTTTGGATGGTTAAATTGGAACAAGAGAAATAAAAGTTAAATTTGAAATTAAAATTATATTATCTAATTAATTAACATCAAAATATTACTTAAAAATAAATAATAAATACATTATTAATAAATAATTATAAATAATAATAATTATTAATAATTAATAATAGTTATTAATAATTACTAATAATTATTTATAAGTAATAAATTAATTAATAATAATTATCTAATTATTAATAATTAATTATAAATCATTATTAATAAATAATAATAATTATTTAATTATTAATTATTAATAATAAATTACTAATAATATCGATTATCTAATTAATAAGAATAATTATTTTATTATTAATTATTAATTAAATAATAATATTAATAATTAATTATAAGTAATAAATTAATTAATAATAATTATCTAATTATTAATAATTAATTATAAATAATAAATTAATAATAATATCGATTATCTATTTCTTAAGAATAATAATTATTAATAATTATTATTTAATTAATAATTATTAATAAATAATAATTATTAAATTAATAATTATTATTATCTAAATTATTAAATTAATAATAATTATTTATTTTATTATTTAAGCAATAGATAATGATTTAAATATATTAATTAGATTAATTAATAATTTACTATCATTAAAATTTAAATTTAGACTTTAATTAACCTTGTTCTCATCCGGGAACAAGCTTGTTCCAGGAAAAAGGTGGAACAGCAGTTCCAGTCAGTTCCAGCCTTATACCAGCTAGTTCCCGAAACCCGGGAACTACTGTTCTCGGGTACCAAACGCTGCGTTTGGGAACAAAAGGGGGGACAAGGGCTTATTCTCCTCCTTGTTCCCGAACCAAACGCTTAGATTAAAAAAAAAAAAAAAACACTTCACCTACTTAAAAAGAGAAAACAAAAAATAAAAAATAGAGGCCTATTTAATTATTTGATAAGATATTTTATATTTAACAATATTTTCTGCATTTTAGCTATTTATTTTATTAGGGTAAACTTCAAATACCATTGATGTGGTTTCCTGTTTTCTCAGCTTAGTACTCTGTGGTTTAAAATATATCACTTTCTGTCAGTACCGTATATATATATATAATTTATCGAATATTTACTTTAGTACCATGTGGTTTGCCGAATTTTTACTTTAGTATTATGCAGTTTTAACTTTGGGACTGATTGAACAGAAAAATTATCGGAGGAGATAACAAAAAATAAAAAAATAACAAAAAACAGATACTAAAATAATAATATATTTTAAAGTATGAAATACTAAAGTGAGAAAGCGCGAAACCAGAAGGGTCCCGGTAATATTAAAAACTTATTTGAAAATTTCTTTTTTATTTCAGGGAGAGATAATAATAATAATAATAATAATAATAATAAGAGGAGAAGTAGTAGTAGATCGGTTCACACAAGGGTATACTCACCGCCCCCAACGAGATCCGTGTCCCGGTCCGTGACCTTCAGCGACAACAACCCGGTTTACATAATCCCGCCCGAACCGGCGGCCCAGCCAGAACCGGCGGTTCACCGCAAGCCGGCCCAGCCCGAACCGGCCCAGCCCTCTTCGCCCGAACCGGACCCGGTCCGACGGCCCGGGTACGGTTACCGCTACGTGCCGTCGCCGCTGGCGAGGTGGGAGAGGACGCCACGTCGGCAGGAGTACTTCAGCGGGGAGTATAATTACTATCCTACCCCCGTCCGCGAGGGTATTTACAGCATTGCCACCGACGCCAACCGCCTCACCACCATCTTCAGCGAGGAGAATCCGAATGCCTGCAGCATTGCGTGAGGAAAAAGAACGAGAAGGGCAGACGGACGGGCTGGGCTGGCGGCGGCTCAAAATTAAACATTGTGTGCAGTTTTCTTAGTTGTTATTATTTTTTACTTGGGTTAATTTCGTACATGTCCCTATAAATACAGTGAATGATAAATATATCTCTATAAATTCAACTTTCATGCTGTCTCTATAAAAGTCTTGATATTTTTAAATATATCCTTCTCGTTTGTTACCGTTAAAAAATTATTTATATTTTCAATTTTGACATTACAAATATATCTCTCTAAAAACCATAACAGTATAATATAAAGGAATAAAAATATCAAAAATTAATCAAGGTTAAGTATTTAATCTATGATTAACTAAATATTTTTAACGGTAGGAATATATTTAAAAACATCAGGACTTTTGTAAGGACAACAGATGAAAGTTGAACTTTATAGGGATATATTTGTCATTCACTATATTTACAGAGACCTGTATGAAATTAACCCTTATTATTATTATTATTATTTTAGAGATATGTAGCACGCTATCCACTTCGTTTATTTCACTTAGAAATAAACTTAGCTGGAAATATGAATCAACTAGGATTCAAACTTGGGTCTCGGGTACCAACTATTAAGCCCTCTGACACTTGCTTTAGGGACGGTCGGTAACCCTTTTTATTTTATTGCTGGCTTTGTGAATGGGAATACTATACATAACCTTTTTTAGATATTAGGAAAGCCTCAAAAAATTTAAGGGTGTTTTTAATTTTTCTTTCTCTTTGTTCTGGTTTGGTGATAATGCGGAAGCTAAAAGTATTATTTTTATACTATAAAAGCTTAAGAATTTTAAAAATGCTTTTCTACTTTTGCCTTTTTTTTTTACACTATAAATTATGATTGCAACTGTCCTCGCAAAAGTATATAGTTATATACTTCTCCGATGGCGGTTACAACCGTAATTTTAAAGCAGCATTGGAGAAGGAAAGATCATGAGCCCTTTGAGATCTTTTAAACTTTCATAGTTAAATTTAATTGCAATTGTTACCGTTGAAGCATGTGACTTCATACTTTTTTTTTGTCACAGTTGTAATTATAATTTTATAGTATTAAAAAATAAAAGTTTGTAAGCGTTTTCTGACCTTTTATAATATAAAAGTAGTATTTTATTTTGTTGGAGAGTAATATTGGAATTAGACTTATCAAAATGTTTATATATTCTAGCAAAACAGAGAAAATGTTTTCCCCACAAGAAGATCATTGCAATGGTGTCAAACTGACATTACCTTACCCTATATATTCTCCCTATAGAGTTGCTTTTTCTTTTCCCCCCCCCAAAAAATTACAATTGCAACAAATTTTTTTACCTTCCAAATCAATAGTCATCTAATGATTAGGTACCTGTCCTGGAAGTCCTCTTCTAAGTTTCAAACAGAAAAAAAGAAATAAAAATTCTTCTTATCTTACTTTAGCATAAATGTTTTGCTCAATCAAATTTTCATCAAGTCTCACTAAATAGTATTTTTGTGTAATAGTTTTGTTATGTTGTGAAATGATTGACCAAGTTATAAGGTCATTTGGATTGATCACTTTGTCAAGTTTAGGTGCTTTGTGGACTCAAAAAAGTTTTTATAGTTGGGGTTGAGCTACAATGAAATTAGGGTTTTAAGAGAACTCATGTTCTCTCTTGTAAGGGCTACTTCAGATGCCACAGCATAAGCTAGCCATCAGAACCAATCACTGATGTGGTGATTATGCTTTCCACTGTAAAATTATTATTTTGTTCACTAGTATTAGAAGATTATGAATCTTGATTTGTCTCCTATCAACTTTTACGAGTTGTTTGATTTAGCATATTTATAAATACAGTACAGTTGGAGATGGAACACTTGTATTTGCAATTAATCCAGTTGACAACATACAATTGAGAGCGATACAACTATAAACTTTTTTGTTTGGTTACTCATAATTCAAAGCATCAATTACAAATTTTGTTACCTAATATGTAGTACAATGGGATTTCTTCTGAAAAACCAAACAAAATTTTTTAGATTTGTTTTTTTACAGTTGCACCTGCAATGCAACTTGAAAAGCCCAATCCAAGATTCAATTGAATAGTACTCTTGATCTCCCACAAGAGGTCCTAGGTCCAATTACTAATACAGTTGTCAACGAGCCGAACACGTGCAAGTTAGGACCAACTTGTCAACGAGCCGAACACGTGCAAGTTAGGACCAACTTATTTTCGCTCGTTTATCGAACGAGTCAAACACGAGGTAGCTCGTTAAAATATCGAGCTAAGAAATTCAGTTCGTATTCAGCTTAGTGAACAAAAAGTTAGATTATTAGCCCTACTACTACGTGAAAAATTAAAAACAAATTAAAAAATTAGAATCTTAAGGTAGTAATTAAAAATTATAAAATATAGATTGTTTTACATTTGGGCCGACCTATATATACCCGAGCTATAACGAGCTGCACACAAGCCAGCGTAGCGTACCTCAGCTCTTGTTGGAATTGTTCAGTTTTCGAGCCAAACACGAGCCGGCTAACCTATATATACCCAAGCTATATCGAGCCGCACACAAGCAAGCCGACCTCAGCTCTTGTTGGAATTGTTAAGCTTTCGAGCCAAACACGAGCTGGCTCGTTTCCAGCAGCAAGCCCGATTGCTGATGCTAATTCCTAACACTATAATTAAAGATCTTATGGCAGGTCGATTTGACCTTCAGCTGGAATCTATTGAATTAAAGCCCAAAATTAGAGTACTGCAATTGATAATCCAAAGTGCTAGTACTAGTCTGCCTAGATGCTGATGCGTCACAGACATAAACATTACAAGGCTACGTATAAACAATAACAAAAAGTACTTATACCAAAAGTATTTTCTTTACATTTATGTAAAGGCAATCCCTTACCTAATAACTCTCTGGAGAAAAAGTAACAAAACCAACCGAAGTAAATAAACAATGCATTAGTTAGCTTTTTTTGGATTGAGCTGCTTCTTCCCTTGAAAGCATCTTTAAGCACTTCCTTCACACCCAAACCACAGGAAAAGCACTTCTTCAACCAAACCCAAATTACGGACCACTTAACCATCTAAGATATAAAAATAACCCCCTGCATTTATTCCCCACAACACTTCAATCTTATTATTAACAGAGCTAGTTATACTATTATACTTCTCTCATATGCACTCTATGCATGTACATTACTCTACATCTCATATATCAATCAATACAGCTAATTAGTTGTGTTTCGAACGGGCTCAGCTTAGTACAATTTACTAAAGTACTGCTTGAGAAATACTATTAGGAGAAACGAGATACGCTAAACACGCATTAACTTCCCTCTCCAGCAAAATCAGAGCCTGAAAATTACATTTCTACTTTTTCCCGCAGCGATAGATACTGATATGTTTTGGTTGTCACATACACTGTCCTTATATTATAACTAAAGTCGAAAGTAGAAATAAAATCAGGACTGAGCAGATCGATTTGAAGTGGACTAATATCGACCAAAGTCAGTAATAAAGAGTAAAATTGGGCGACGTCAGCAACAACCCACATTTATGGCCACTAATTTTGACTCCAATTGCATAATTGCCCTTAAACACCAAACTACTAAGCATAGGACCTTCGAGCCCGACTAGAGATGCAACACTCAACAATTCGTAAACACAGCAAAAATACTTACAATTCGTAAACACAGGAAAATCCTATATTAATCAATATCGTTACTCATAAATTTACAAGGGCTATTTTTAGTATACGCAACCGGATCTATTAAATCTGATCAAATCAGATTAGCAAATGACAGCGATATTTAATGAATCACACGGTTATTCCACCTTACACACGAAAAACTAAAAGTTCAGTAGTAAAATATGCACGAAAATCAATCTTAAGGTAGGAGGATGAATAGTAAATTTGAGACTCGTGCCCTCGTCTCGGGGTTTAAAATAAGTAGGTTTATGGAGGGTTTCTAAGGCCAACACTACAGGCATGTGCTAGATGTCTTCAACCTACTAATAGCACAACAACCTACTTATGTCTTTAAAAATAACGACAAGGAAAAGAACAATCTATACCTAAGATATTTATCTATCATATATCATATCAGCCTACTTTTGTCTTCTTATCATGACTAACTAACAAAAATCAATTGGTGTTTGGAAGCACATCAAACTCATAACATACCATACCATGCCCTACCAGTATGTCAAACCTGTAATTATGTTGAAACTTCCCCATTGCTTTTCCATTTTTGCCCTCCGAAGTCTTCTCTCTCTTCATCCTACTCAAAACCCCCTCCTCCCCCTCTTGAAATCCAATGATCCAACATAGCCACACCATCCCCACTCTCTCTCTCTCTCTCTCTCTCTCTCTACATGGCAAGGCCACTTCCACTACAGCTTGATCCCTCCACACCCTTCACCACCACCACCACCACCACCGCTTACCTCCTCCTCGCTGTCATCGTTGCCACTATTGCCGCGGTGATCATCTCCCTCTGCACAACACACAAGCACTCCAAGATGTCAGCAAAGCAACAACCAAACAAGAAGAACAACATCATACTCCCAACATCATCCTCGCTGCGAGGAGACGTCGACAGCCGCCGGAGTCTGCTTGCAAGTCTAAGCAATGTGGGAAGCAAAGCCGCGGTTATCACAAAGCTGATATCATGGAAGAGCGATGACTGTGAAGGCGGTGGTGAGGTGGCAGAGGAGCAGGTGGTGGCAGAGGAGAGCGACGAGGAGGCGGCGCTTTGGAGGAAGAGCATCATCAGGGGTGGGAGATGTCGGCCGTTGGATTTCTCCGGGCAGATTCTTTACGACATCAACGGGAATCAGCTGCGGCCACCACAGGGCGGCGGTGGTGCTGGAAAGGTTTGAAACTGATGGAGTCTACCACGTCATCAGGGACCGAGCCAGTTAAAACACAATGCATGATAAGGGATTATATTGTTGAAGAAGTGGTTAGACTAATAACCTTTCTGCATCAACATAGTCGCTGAAGAAGTGCGAGCGTGGAGGAGTATAGTCTTAATATATATATATATATATATATATATATATATATATATATATATATATATATAGAACTAGGCNATATATATATATATTTCCTTTTCCTCCTATTTTGACAAAAAATTCAAAAAAAAAGTGATCCGCCTATTAATGTAGGATGGCATGTTAGCTTGTTCTAAATCCATGTTAAACTCGTGCATAAAATAAGTTACTATCTGAAATTAAACAGATATAGTATGTGACTACAATTTTTAACTTTCATTCATTCATTCTATAAACAGAATGTTTACATTTTTTGGAAGTGACTAAGTAACAGAATCTAAACATAAAATTACGTATAGAATGATGAAAAAGGAGGGAAAGATAAAAGAATTGTACTTGTCATCAACTAAATTGCGATTGACGATCTTTTGATGCATGATCTTCTTTTCCTTTTCTGAATGGAAAGCGGAACTGTTTTCCTCGAACTTCTTTGTCAAAGTCCTTGAAGTTTTACCGGAGCTTCACAACAAGGTTTCTGTCGATGAATTTAGCACCCGAGACCTTTCCCTGCATGCCAAGTGGCAACTTAATGATGCGCCGCTGGTCCCCTGCTTCTACGAGCAGCTCCGATCCTCCTCGATACTGCATTTTATTTTAACATAAGGAATCAATTACTATAAAAGTTACCGATACACCAACATTTTTCTTTTTGAAGGGCAATATGCCACAAATTAAACCAAGCAAGAAATGAAAAAAAACAGAACAAAGGATCCTTTCAGCGTGTTAATCCTTGAAAAAATGGACCAGCAAATCGGAGCCTAAAAGCTCATTTTAGCTCCCTGCAACAGCAAAACCTTTAGACTACTTGATAGCCAAATGCCTTGTCATCAGGTGCTTCAGCTTTATCAAGTGCAGAAACTGTTCTAGCTGTTCGGCTGAAAAGAACAGACAAATGGATTAAATGGCATACCTGGTACAATTTGATCTCGGACTTATCAAAGCCAGGCATAAAAAGTTTCACAGACTTCTGGGAAGTATCAAATGTAACAGAAGGGTGCGAACATTTGTGCGTAGTTGTAAGGAGATCTTCTGTATCTTGGCTCAAAGAACTTATTGCTGCATCCCAATCTAAAGAGGAATCAATCAAGAGATATGGCAGAGTTCCAACGGATAAGGGGGTGAATTTCCCAGCAACTTCTTGTGATATTGAAGAAGATTGTGGAGCAAAACCAAGTGCTCCAGAAATCTGTGTTCCAGCTTGAATCGCACAACCCCAATAACGTAGTGCTGAAGTTATTGTTATTGATCTTTTTGGGTCCATCACAAGGTAGCATCTGAACTTATTAGAGTCGGTGAATGAGGTTGAAGCTTTCTGCAGAAGATTGAAAAGTACTAATGATGCTCAGATATGGACCTGATATGGCCTGCTTAGAGCTTCTGTAAAAATGTCGTTTGAATAAAGCTGTTTGAAGAAGCACTAATTGTTTATTTCCTAAATTATTCTTGACAAACGTACACTACAGCAAAACAGAATAAGAAGCTTCAAATCAGATATGTAGTTGTTGGGACACAAAAGTTCATTTTCAACTTGCTACTGCAATAAAAGGTTTAATTTTTAAACACTTGGTGTCATGAAGCTTCTGCTTCTGAATTTAGACCAAACAAGTTATAATAATGAGATACTTGCAATCACGACAAGATCAAAAGGAGATGACTGTTTCCATGGTCGAAGTAGTACCCCTAGAATTTGTTCGATCTCATTCCAAATCTCTGTGCTCGTTTTGCCTTCGCTGGTTCTGCCATTTGGCCTTGCAGAATCATAAGCCAGTTTTAGCATCGAAGGAGAAGTCAATCTTCCAATTTCTGTCTTCTCCGCCAAATTCCTCATGTACTTTAAGTACCATCTGAATTTTGATAGCTACTCTCATTACTTCATTTCCAATTCTAATAAAATTACGAGCGGTGAATAAGTAAAACAACTACCTTACTCTCTCAGTGGCACCGACCAGTCGCAGTGTCTCCTCAGCACTAATCCCGTCATAGACTATAATATCAAACTCAGTCGAAGCACCATCTTTTCTATCAGGAAGAAAATTAACCAGCTTTTGAAGGGTTAATGCCGAAAATATCGAATCCATTCCAGGAAGAACTCCGAGCTCTTCTCCTACAACCTAATTCTTGGAGAACAACCCACTTCATATTTTCATCTAAAACAAGGAGAAAAGATAATGAACACTAGTCTTATGTGTCGCATACGCACCCCTTCAAGGATTCCTTGAGTAAGATTCAAACGGGCATCAACTTTCTTCACTCGATTAAGAGGCTCAAGCAGCAACTATGCTTTTTAAGAAGCAAAGAATCGAAATCAAGACCCAATATTTTTTTTTTCTTTGAACTCATATATAGAGAGTATATGAAGAAAGGTTAGAGGGCTTTACTTTGCTTGTTTCCAACTTAACCGCAGAAAGATTGTTACCGCAGTCAGTTGGAGAATTTCCGAAATTACAACCCATCAGCTGTTCTGCAGTCGGGTCCTGAGAATGTACTACCAAGCATGTGCGCATTCCTTCCCTTGCATAGTACTGGCACATAGATAAAGCACTAGTGAAGGTTATAAAGCTGTTGAGTAACACAAAAATAATCTGGATATCTATCAGGGGCTAAATGTGCAGATAGTCTTTGAACTTTGATGATTTACAATATGAGCGCACAATTTTTGGCTAAAGATTAGTCCTCTTGCATGTACCGTCCAAAATTATTGCAGTAATGCCAGAGCATGTGCTTTCCATGTGCAAAACAAACAAATGATTTACTTGGTGATTTGGTTTAAAATGGTAATTTCACAATGTCATCACTCGGTGGATGTACTATCCAAAATTATTGCAGTAATGCCAGAGCATGTGTTTTCCATGCACATATTACAAACAAACTTATGATTGCACACATGATTTACCGGGTAATTCACTTTACAAAGGTAACTTAGCATGCTAACTATCTCATGCCATGCACAGTTCCTAATTTACATAATGGACATTTGGCAAAAAATACATGCAGGATCGGATGGTAGGAAATTGATAATTTTGCAAGCAATTTTTTTTTAAAGAGTTTAGGAGCAAGTTGCAATTCATCAAAAGTCCATAAACTATCCATAATAGTTCCATACATTTAACCCTAATTCTTAACTAGAATAGATGCTGAATTGCATACTTTATATATTGATTATTGACAAAAAGAATACTTCTCGTCATTTTGGCAATTGTTAATGGTTGCTAAAATGGACTAACATAAAGGAATTATCTTCGTAAAATTGTTCAACAGAGCATAAAAATACCACAGTCTATAGGTCACAATATCAGCATAAATCATCTGCATTGAGCATCTTTCTCCAAACAGACATACAGAATTTTTGGGCAGAAATGCATGCAGTGTCGATAAAGTAAAACAAAGAAATGATAAATAATAGAAAAGATGATAATCCATTTGGTGGGAAAAAAAATCAGGACCAAAGTACAATTCCTCAAAAGTTCATCTATTTTACATATTTCCGTACGTCTAACCCCAATCCTTTTGTGGATTAAACACATAATATACTTTTGCACTTGGAATAAAACGTTTATGTAAAACAGTCACACAAAATGCCTCCTAAAGCTAGACAGATTGAGTATGTATTGTAAATTGGCAAACCTAAATGCATTATATCAGTAAATTTACTCATGAACTACTAGGATTAGACTAATATTACAGCAAAGAGGACATGAACACAAATTATTCAGAAAAAAAGAGTCTAGACACATTAAATTCACACAAAAATACACACCAAGTATAGTTATTACGATCAGAACGGTGTAGATTTAGCACTTTAGCTCCGCGAAATCGAGCTCGAAATTGGTTTAGCTACTAAGATCGACGAAAAATGCAGGTAAATTGCTACAAGAGAACGCGATTGAAACCCTAGAGAGAGAGGTGAGGTGACCTTAGCAGCGAGAACGGCGGCGGTGGTCTTCCCGGCGCCGCCCTTGCCGAGGAAGGTGACGAGCTTGGTGGCGTCGCGCGAGGTCGCCATGAGCGGAGCTCGAGCGCGCCTGCGAGGTCGCCTGGTTGCGGTAGCGGGGGTTTTGGTGGAGGGGAACGGGGTTAGGGTTAGGGTTTGGGGGCAGAGGGAAGGGAAGAGAAGGGAGCGAAGGAGAGCCATGGAAGAGGTGCAGAGGTGTGGGGGAGGGGGAGGTCGGTGGGGCTTTTATAGTGTTGCTACGGCTCTATGCTTCTTTTTTTTTTCTTTTTTTTTTTTGAAATTGACCCCTCGAAGTATCTTTTATTTCATTAACACCCCTGGACTTATCAACTATTTGATTTAGCTACCTTTTTTAATAATTTTTGAAATACAATTAGAATCAAAACGCCGCGGAGAGAGATGCACTTGACCACTTTTTAACTAAAACTATACTTGATCGCGTGCATCTCTTATAATCGTTTATTATGATACGACCAGAATCCCTAAAATTGCTAGCAAAAGGAGCCAAATCACATGTTAATAAGTAGGAAAAATATAAATCAAATAAAAAAAAAGAACTCAAGGAGTCAATTTTAAAATAAAGTTATACGAAGTGTCTATACATTGTAACTTTTTTTTTCTTTTATATTTGGTGCATAGTTAGAGGAAAGTTTAAAAACAAGGGCGCGGCGCAAAGAGGATAGATCCATAGGGACAAACTTACGAGAAAAATAATGTTTATTATATTTTTTGCCCTATTTAAAGCTTCAATCCGAAAAGCCCGGACGGTGATCGAAACAGATCAAGAAAAGAAAAGGATTTCCTACCTCCCGCTTCATTTTCCCTGCTGGCTTTTCCCTTACTTTTGGGCCTCCGTTTACTTTCCCATGCGGCCCTAATCGGGATGAGAGCTCAATCAACTCCGGATCCATTTGCATCCCTCAGTAAAATGTTCGAAAGGTTGGGAGGTTTATGAGTGATGAACCGCAAGCGAGTGTCTGTTTGGTCCAACTTTTACCGTACATTGCATGTGCAGCATCCTATTTAGCGCACATTTTTTGAGTGAAGTGATGCAGGGCAGGTCGCAATCGCAAAATAACACGAACAACAGCAGTTTCAAGTCTAAAGTTCCCTCGCTGTGGTAGGTGCGCAGCTGCAAAAGCTAAGCCAAACAGACATTTTTTCTGCTGCCGAATACGCTGCAGCGGAGGCTCAACTGCAGAAGCTAAAACAGGTAAGTAGACGCGCACGAGAATGAGAGTATAGAGAACCGAATAATATTAGTCATAGCAGGACAAACCGGAAATGGAAAGCTATTGATGAATTTGGACACAAATACTACTCACTAGTTTACTTGCATGTAATGAGGTTTGGTTCCACTGTTAGCTTAAAACATGAGATAACATCTCTTACTATCAACTTTTTCTGAAACAACTTTAAGATGCCAAAACAAAACAAAACAAAAACAAAAAATTCAAAATTTAGGTATATATATAATATGAAACCCAAACAGTTGATTCACAGTTGCCAGTAAATCAAAGTTTGGTAGTGAGTTACAAACATCAGATGCTACGACAGCCGAGGCCGCACACATCTCGAAGTGTTTATATGCTAAGTAGACGGAAAAACAAAAAACATAAAAACCTTGAAGAGCCACTCATTGTGACATCTCCAAGGATATGTACTAAATACTGCAGAAAAATAAATCTATGTATGATACAAGGTAAGTTACAAGGAACAATACGTTTTGGAGAAACACTTAAAGCCAAGTCGTAATACGCCAAAAGGTCAGAAACCTAAGGAGCTATCGCTCGCCATTGAACCTCTTAAAGATGGACTCTTCAATTCATGCAATTTATATCAATCTTATTGAATTACAAATTTTACAGTATGATTACTTAGTGAATTAGTGTCCTCAAAACATCTCTCAGTTAGATCTTCCACATTTTGCAGATTTTACGTCTCTGTCGAAGCAAAATTGACCAAAAGAAGCAGCTAACTCACCTTCGCACATGGCATGGATGGACTAGTTATGCCATTACATTTGAAAAATATGTACAGAGAATGATCTTCTCATCTTCTTTCACCAGAACTTCTTTCCTGTTCATAAGAAAATTTGTGTTTGTTACTCTTGAACTCTGCAAATGTTTACTTCCTCATTCTCAGTCTACACAAAATTGTCAATCTCAGTTTGCTTCAATATTTATCAAGTAGAAAATCACATAACACATTAAGAAAAGCAGTATAGCACGATCCAGATCTAAACTTTATGTATCTCCTGGGTTTCTAACCAAGTCTGAGCATATATTTGCAGCATCTGTTTACATGATCATCATATTTAAAGCATTATGTGTTAATATGTTAATGGACATCATGAAAGTTGGAATAAGAATAGCGACTAATTATATTAAACAAAGCTGATGCTACAGAATCAAAAGAAAGGGTATAAAGCACATACCATGGAGGGTACATGCGAATGAATTTTCCTACTTCAATATCCACATTGCCGCATATCTTCGAACTAAATATTACTGTCCTCTTCACAGTCCCTCCATCTACAACACATTCGATTGGGCCCTTCACGCCTGAGGAATACTGCAGCAATTTATAGACATCATATTAAACTGAGAAATTACTGGACAAAAAGCCAGCTTTTATAAATTCATTAGATATGTACAAATTACGAAGTATCTCTATCAAAGTAAGGGATGGAACTTCAAAAAA
The DNA here is from genome assembly GCF_001540865.1 of Ananas comosus. Classification (NCBI taxonomy): domain Eukaryota; kingdom Viridiplantae; phylum Streptophyta; class Magnoliopsida; order Poales; family Bromeliaceae; genus Ananas; species Ananas comosus. The sequence goes on from NC_033625.1 coordinate 14,042,143, forward strand.
AGCAGGGGAAGAAAAAGAAAGATATTGTACTCGGCTGAAAGGTGAATCAGAGATATAATCCTAAATTACAAGTTGAGAATCTGCATACACACGAAGAACTTAAAATGTTCAGTGGCGAAGCAAAGAGTAAGTCCAAAAATGAGATGATGCACCAAATACACTACCGCACGATTGCTGCTTGATAGGCAAAGCTTCAAGTCATTAAAGGCAACAACAGGGAAGGTAAATATCAAGTTTGGTGCTTAAGAGGTAAAGTTTCGAAGCACCCACAAGAAAGAGATGCAAAAAAATGGACTAAAGTTCTGAGTTAGGATCAAAGAATGTGGGAATGTTAGCGCAACTTCAAAGCACATCAGGCCTAGTAGTAGTGAATATGTTATCCAAAAGCTCCCAGTTTGATGATTTAGAGGGCTCAAAAAGCTTCCAATACGCTTTAGGGCTTCCATGCGATAGTACAAAATGCTGGTCAACACCGCCACCAGAGAAACATATTACCAGATGCTTCTACAGTGTCAATTCAATTCATACCTCAATGCATCAGAGGATAGAAGTTCTAGAGCGCTCTCAGAATTTTATGAACCCTCTAAAGCATAAAAGGGAATGTGTATGGACAATGCGTTACTAAACTAGGCCTCAGTTTCACAGAGCTCATACTGTTTCGTTAAGATCAAGAGCTAAAACTTTCAAAATCATCAAGGATTGTGGAGCTGCCTCAGTCCATTAGACACAGAAAAAGACTAAATTATTACAAAATAGACTCAGCTACCAGCAGTCGACACAACAAAACATTTACGACGGTGCAAAGAAAAGACAAGAAGAAACAGGAGTGAAGAACGAACCACATTGAGATGGTAAGAACGTGACTAAGGCATTGTTTTTTATTTGGTAGTACTAAACATATTCTTGGCTTTGCAACAATAAAGTACTCATCTTTATCAAAATAACTATTATTCAAAATCAAAGGCCATATCCTACTAACAAATCTATGCTCAAGTGATTGAGCATGAAGCACCTGTATGATTTAGAACTGTGTTCAAAGAAAAACATCAGTTTTCATAAAGAAAAATGAATGGACATCACATTTGCAAATGATCACTGTTCTATCAAACACCAAAAACTAAAGATTAAATTTGTTTCCTTTAAAATTTGTAAACAGGAGACCAGATATCTCCGTGATTAGATGTATCAGTTTTACTGAAAAATGGCCCTTAAGGACAAAAGATCTCCGGACCAGGAACAGAGCAAGTAGAGTCGATGCTACACTGAAAGGAAGTGTTCTTAAAACTATTCCAAGGTAATAATCAGAATGTGACGGAAATTTAAGACTTAAAATGAAAAAAAAATGTACATACCTCAGTATCTTCCTCAAATGAGCAATGGCAAACGGTCAGCTTGCCTTCCAAACATCTTGATAAAATCTGCACAGTAAAGCCCCTAAAATCATCTGGAAGTAGAAAAATAGGAGGTTAAAGCAACATGGGCTAGCAAATGATGTGTGAAAGATTGAGACAACCAATACAAAGTAGTTGGACAAAAACTTCCTATCAAAAGAGGATAAATAAAGAATGTATGAAGAGCATACTTGAAGAGCTTTGACCTCCACGAGATTGCTTTAAGAATTCCAGATGCCTATCTTTTTCAATCTGCATAACTCGCTGTAGCCTCCCATAATAACCAGCTCTATTATTCAGGTAATGCAGGGTTAAAACTAACACATTTTCCCGCCATTTTCAGTCCAACAGTTGAACATATAAAACAAGAGGCCAAACGATACAGACACTACCATGGCAACATTTCGATTTGAAATGTGTACTTCAACTTTAAAAGTTTTGACTTCAGTATCATACCAGTTTCAATACTTTCTATTGCAGTAGCTCCTCAATAGATTTTGTCAAAACTCAATTGTTTTCTTTAAAAAAGCTTATTTTCTGTCAAGTAACAGAATACTCTCTTTTCTGTCAGAATATTCTGACATAAAATAACAATTACAAATAAATTCCGAGGAATGATTTGAAGCACTTCTTTTTACATATAGTTCAGGTATTCGTTTGTATGTTTTTTTTTTGCTAAATACTATTGGGGAAAGCTAAGCAATATTATTTGTGCCTACCCTGAGAACTTAGCTGCCTGAACCATAGGCTCCTCCAAAGCTGATGCAGTAAAAGCATCTTGGAACAAATCTGTCATAGTCTGCCCTCTAATTTTCTGACTTGCCAGATTTAAATCCTGTTGATCAACATCCTGTAAAAGGAAACAAGTAAGAAAAATCACTAGAAGAAAAGGAACTCATTAGGTGTACAGTAAGGACGAACTATGTTAAGGATTACTTCATCCTCCGCAGACGCTTCACCATCCACATACTCGAGAGGGTCGTCATCGTCAATATCTCTATCACCTAAATTAAGCACTATTGTCCTTCCAAAAGAGGTTGTCTTTTTCTCCTTCATTTTTACATTATGCAGAAGCTTTTACAGCAAACACTTACATTAGAAAGAATGAAGTATAAACTATAAAAAAGGCTTTTACATGCACATAGCCCTGCAAAATCATCTATTTATATATATATAAACCCATGTAAAATCTGAGTTTTCATATATGCACCTCAAAAGTGCAAGTTCTTACAGAAATACCTTTATCCCAAATTATGCAGCCATCCGATTGATGGGGAGAAGTTGATTTCTACTGAGACAAGGTTTTTAAAACAAGGCAATTGTTGTTGATTTTCTATTAGAGCAAGTTTTTTATAGAGGGGCATTTTTGTAAGTACAATGGCATATAAATAAGAAATAAAGCTTTCGGAAGAATATAAGAAAATTCAGATCTTATGGGGGAATATATGTAAAAGCTGATTTCACAGAGTTATATATCAAATAAAAAGGAAAAGAAATTATACCAAACTTAGGGATCGGTTAGAAATGCCATTTTTCTCTTGCAGATCTTCAAGCATTTCAGCCATTGAAGGGAGTGCTCCTCTCATTTCAGCAGTAACTGACTCAAGAGGATGCTCATCAATCTCTTCATCGACATTTTCAAACATTTCAGGCCTCGGATGTTCTGACATTGTAGGGTGGGATATATGTCGTCTGGAAGAGCCTTCGTAACACTTATCATTCTTGTCCTTAAATCTAGAAGGTGAGGATTCACATGAATGTGTGTGAATAGAAAACTTGGGCTTGGCCCTCCCTCTACCACCTATGACACAAAATTAAGTCATATGAAGATATGTCATATATATATGGTGTTAAAAGTGAAAAATTCAAAGTATTATTGGGTTAGTTTAGGGTCGGGTAATTGACGTTAGTCCAGGGCTCCAAGCCAAGTAACTAAAGGGCCACCAGTCTACCACTTCATACAGTGACAACCCTCTGTAAATGTATCAAGAAATCTAAACAAAATTTCCTATATAATGACTCTAGTAGATGCTAGCATAAAACATGAAAGTCCTTTGGGAAAATTCAAATCCTAATGCTCTATGTCAAAAAGGTGATATAACATTTTTTTTAACTTGAATTTATAGAAATTACATGATCTTCGACATATCTTAGGCGCAATAGACATGAAATCTAGTGTAGGTTTAAAGTGCAGAAGACAAAGGAGGAGCAAAGGCATAACAGGTGAAGCACAAAGCTAGTGTGTAGCGCACTTTCACAACTATATAGAACTGGTTGTTTAGTCATGACCAGGATCAACAGTGTACTGCAAACTATAAAATGAATCCAGGAGTATATAAACACAGGAAGGTAGAATAAGCAACATTTCTAACAAGCAAAGCTTAAAAAACAAATGCAAAACAAGAGGTCTTTACTAATTTGTCCCGCAAAAGGTGGTAGAGCAACTCGAACAACAATTGAAAAACGGAAAATTCATTTCACATGCATAAGCTTCCTGAACATGACTTTCGTTTCCTTTTAATCCAAATAAATATTAATGTTCTATCAAAGAATGATAGATACGTGAAAGAGAAATAGCAAGAACTATAAAAACGTACGTCTACTCAACGTGTTGCGCAAACAAGCTAACTTATTGGCCTCCTCCAAAGCTTCACTCCATGTGGGTGCTCCCTTTTGCCTCTCCTTTTCAACACTATAACAGTTTTCTTGAGGTTTGGGGACTCCACGAGCAAATGAAAGGTTGGTTGGTACAAGAGTTTCCTATATAAGTGATGAAGGAAACTATAAAAAAAAACCCTAATCTTTGAGAAGGATATTTGATCGGAGCCAAGTCATATCACAGAGAGAGAGAGGAGAGAATTTACTAATATCCTCCGGAACCATAATCAGCAAGAAACCTGTTCTCACCATATGATGATGGTCATCCAAAAAAGTTGTACACCAAGGTATTATAGTATCTCGGAATTCCAGAATTATCAGAGAGACGATAAAAATAAATAGTGAATTATCCCGGAACATGTGTTATAATGCAATCAGATACAGCAGAAAAGACTTTTCCATATGCAAAAAGAAATAAGTCTGAAATTAGAAAAGAAAGTTATTAAATGATAAACCTTCATACGAAGTAATAAATGTAAAAGATATGGCCCATATGAATTGAGCTCCTATGCTTTTAGAAACACAAAGATATTGGTGCTTGTAGGTTTTCGGCCTTTTTATGAAGATTCACAGGGTTAGGATAATAGCGATCCTCTAGAGTTTCAGTGGATGGTTGGTGAAATAGCATAATCTAAGGGGTGCAATTGGTCAAAGAAATTGATCTAACAGCGGAAAACTTACAAGCATCAAGTGCTTGGTGCTTTTAAAGCACCATAGCCGGACTCTGGCCTGCATATGATGACATAGTTATGTACAGTATTAAGTGTAAAAATATTTAAACACTATTTTCTACTAGTATAAGCTTTTAGAGAATAAAAGTTTTTATCTGAGCAAGAGGTCCTGAGTTCGAATCACGCTAGGCTCCCGGCATTATTAATTTCCTCCCATTTAATTCAAGGTCACGTCACGTGCCTTGCGAAAAGCCTCGAGTCCGGACGTGAGGGAGAGTGTTAAGTATAGAAATATTCAGAGACCATTCTCTAGTACAAGTTTAAGCTTTTGAAGAATAACAATTTGTTTTGTATTATTTAACATACAGAAAATAAAATTGAATAGATTTTAACTTGATCGGAGTACCTCGTCGGAAATAGAGTCATCAGCAGAATCACTGTGGTGCTCCTCTTTCGGCGAGGATTGAAGATGTTCCCTTTCATTAACAAAGACCCTCTGGATTCTAACCCCATTATCAGATGAGGAACACCCTAGATTCTGGCATTGCAGTTGCTCAAATTAGAGTTATTACGAGAACAAGATGCATCAGACAACTCTATCAAGCCAATTAGGTCACTTGAGGCGAGAATCGGGACCCATTACCTTCTTTCCACGGGAACGATGACACAATCGATCGCTTCCGCAGCGGCGATCGTAGGCGAGGTGATCCAACTCGTCGTCCTCCTCCTCTGCACCAACAACCCACATTGATCTCAACATCGCCATGAACGAATCTACACAGAGAGAGAGAGAGAGAGAGAGAGAGAGAAACCTGAGAAGCTCCGATCGGGTTCTTCGTCTCCCTGAGAACACGAAAATGGAGAGATTTAGAGAGAGAGAGAGAGAGAGAGAGAAATGGCGAGAATGGGGTGGACGTTAGGGATATCAATGGATATATATGGATATCCAAAATTTGATCCGAAATCGAATCCGAACCCGAACGAAATAGATGTATTTGATACTAAATGGATATGAATTCGGATATGGATATCAAAAATAGAAATCCGACGAATATGAATTCGAATATAAATTTTAATTGTACCCGACCCGAATCCGAATTTATTTTGTATTATATATAATATATATAAAAATTTAATATTATATTTGAATTTGTATTTTAAAAATTTAGATTTAATATAATATATTTTGAAATATTGAAAAAAAAATAATTGTTTCGGATTTAAATTTTCAGGTTCGGGTTCGGATTCGGGTTTGGGTTCGAGTTTCGGATTTTTGGTTTGGTTCGGATTTGGATATGGATTTTTAAAATCCATCGGGTTCGGATTCGGGTCTCGGGTTTGAAGTCGGGTTTGGATTCGAATTTTTGAAAATCCTCCCCTGAATCCGACCCGTTAACATCTCTAGGTCGAAGAAAGGATAAACTTTCAATACCACTCCCTAGTTTGGCACTTTTTAACTTTAGTACCCTATAATTTAACGTATAACAATTTAGTACCCTACAAATTTTTTTTTTTTCCTTTTCATCTGCTCCTCCATTAATATTTCGTTAAATTATATACAAAAAATTTCAGATACTCCACCTAGGTTTATCGAATATTCACTTTAGTACTTTTTAGTTTTAACTTTGTTACTGATTTAACGAAAAAAAATTAGTAGAGGGAATAATAAAAAAAGAAAAATATAAACATGTGATACTAAATTGATACACTTTAAATCACAGAATATTAAAATAAAAAGTGCTAAACACAGGAGTGGTATTTGAAATTTTCTTAGAAGATGAACCGTGGGGATGGGATTATTATAGGGTGATACAAAAAGAGCTAAATTACAGAAAATTCATTTATAAATACTTTTTTTTATTTTTTTTTTCTTTCTAACTTTTAAAAATTATATTTTATCCCCTCAATATTTTAAATTATTACATTTAGCCCTCCCTCCGTCAAAGTTTTATTACTATTCTGTTCATTTCTTATAATTTATACTAAAAATATATTTAAAAATAACAAAAATGTATTAAAGAATTATTTTTTATAAAAAAAGGGTAATTTGATTATTTTACCCTCGCCATTAATATAGTATTCCTTTAAAATATTTCTAAAATTTTAAGGTCACAAAATATAGACTTTTAAAAATTAGAAAGAAAAAGTAAAAAAAATTATATTTATAAAAGAATTTTCAGTAATTTAACCTAAAAAATACATAGAAATCAGAGACCCTCACAACTATAGGAATTTTTGAAATTCCCCCCTCAACTATACGTAGTTCTGAAAAACCCCCTCAATCAACCTCTAACTTTTTTTTATTTATTTAAATTTTTAGTAGTTCTGTTAGTATGTCAGATATACACCGGTTTATTTGCTAAGAGAAATTAAAATTATTAAATTTGGTAAAATCAATAATAAATTTGATAAAATTTTTAAATTTCTTGACTAGAATTACTTTTAGTTCCGAAAATTAAAGTTGAGAGAGCCTCAGCTAAAAGAATGAAAATAATAGTTGAAGGGTCTATTTCAAAATGGCCGAGTGGGGTTTCTATACATTTTTACCCAAATTTTATTGTTACAAAATTTAAAATTAAATTTTCATACATGCCGCTTAAATATAAATCTTATATTCTACCCTTCCAAAAATCCAAAATTTGTATCTATTCATTGGTCTTATCAATTATTTTTTTCTGAAAAAAGAGATTTTCGATCCTTGGGTGGAAGTAAAATTTACATCCTATGATCGAGAATGATAATCCAGTTTGATTACACATAATTACAACTGCACTGTAGTTATAATTATATATAAATAGATTTAAATATAAATATTCCAGTTGAAATTGTATGAGAAAATTCAACTGCAACAGTTAAAACTATATTTAAATTAATTATTGTTATAACTCCAACAATTGAAGAAAAAACTTTAAAGAAAAAAAAAAGCTGCAACTCCCTAATCATTTTATAAACAGAAAATATTTTTATTTTCTTTATTGTAGATAATCTTACCACTATATATATATATAAATAATACAATTTTGATAGTGCGTTCTCAACTACATGCATCTTCAACTACACTGCATTTTTAGTTACATCCAATCCAAAGCTCTAACTGAGTTTTCTAGAGTGTAATAGCAAAATTGTCATATTTCTTTCCCCAAAAATGGAATTAAAAAACAAAAAACAAAACAAGAACAATGAAACTTTAATGTAGCTTATCTCCTTTGAAACAAGATGATCTACAAGCAAAAATGATGATAAATAATTAATAAAGTCTTCAAATAATAAACAAGTAGCTTATCCCCTTTTGGGGAAAAAATAAACATTGCAACATATACTACAAAATGATACAGAAACATGCTTCGCTCGATAATCTATACAAAAGTTTGACATTAGTGAGCAATTAAATTTCTAAGTTAAGACGAATTACTTGATTAACGAAGATGAACAACAGTACGATTCTCCGGCAATTCTGTAGTAACCGTGCTCGATAAGCTTACACCAACTATACCCTGTATACAAAGGCTTGGCGAAAACCCTAATTATATGAGTTTAAAGTGAGAAAGGTCGAAGAAGATTACCATCCACTACCATCACCATCCAAGCAATCCATGGATGGGCATAAAACCTGCGGCGAGTAGAAGCGATTTAGGAAACATCAGACACACCCAACTGCTATATGTAAGCAAGAAAAGAATACTTCTTGTTGATGATAGGAGCATATGAAAGATCAACTAATGTAAATAAATATCATAATGAGAGAATAGAAGATTCATCATAATGGTGACGAATAATGTTGGCGGTCCAAGTTGTAGCTTACCCTACAGAATTGGTTATGATTGACTATTAAATTTTCTATGAAAAACTGGCCACATAAAGATAGTAGGATGTAGGCGGTCGATCTAGCGCGCAATTCGCGAGCCAGTTCGTTTTTTATTTGAAATTGGCTCAAACTTGCCTCGCTAGTTTAATAAACGAGCCAATGACAAGCTCACTTTTTCAGCTCGAAAGATAAGCAAGTCGACTCCAGCTCGTTTGTGTGTGGCTCAATACAGCTCAAAAATAAATAAATAAATGATATAATATAAATATTACTTTTAGATTGATATGTGCCACATTTGAATACTATTTTAAGTTTTTGCTTTTTTGTTTAGCACGACTTTTTAATTTTAATACGAAAAGCAATAGCAAGCATCCATAATAATAATAATACAAAATATAGTTAGTATTAAAATTTTATAGAGTTGAATTCAAGCGGGCTCGAAATAAAATTTCGAGCTAACTCGAATTAATTTCTAGCTGGAAACAAGTTGGATTACCCTATCTCGTTGTAATTTTGAGCTGAACACAAGCTGGCTCGAATTACTTTTGAACCGATCTTGAGCTAGCCCCAACACACTTGTGTTCGGCTGCTTAACAGCCCTAGCAGGATCCATGCTTATTGATCTTAAAAAAAAAAAAAAAAAAATTCTACTTAACAAAGCGAGCAGGATCAATTGCATCTGATGAAATCTAACTAAGGGCTGACAAGAGCTACAGGGGGAAAAAAAAAAAGCATTAAATTAAGAAATGTTATGTAGCTTCAGTTTTGATTTGTTAATACCAAACCAAATCTATAGAAGCTATTTTTGGCCTTATGAAGCATATAAGAAGGGTTTCTCCTTTTCTCCCCAGTTTGTTGTACTTGTTGTAATTTAACTCCGGTACGACTCAGAATCATTTACAAAAAGTTCTAAACTCCGAAATGTTTCTAAGTTACAAATTAATTTTCCGAAGTAGTGAGTTTCGACACAAATATTGTAGTGGTTACATTTCCATAGTGGCAATAGCATGCCCTAAACTAATTCTAACATAAGTTCATTCTTTCACATCCACAAAACAACTTGCTATCTCCAAACAAGAAGCACAGGTTAATTGCAATTAACCTACTAAATCAGATTTTTTTTTTTTTCGTTTTAATCTTTTGCGGCGAAAGAATAAGCATCAAATCGGAGCTGCTTCCGCTTTCGGGCTTAAAATGTTATTTCATCTTTCCGCCGCAGAAAAAGCTTCAAACTTTCATGTGTGTTGGAAAAAGCTCTATTGAAGCATAACCCAATGCATACAAACACCAAAGCAAGAAGTGCTATAAAAAGATTCATCAGGATTTCGATAATATAATAGCAATTAAAGGAGTAAAGCAATATAAAGCAGTGGTGTTTCCTCGAAAACTTTACCTGTTAGTGGCTGCATGAGACCTTTCAAATCAGTAATCTCCGGCGCCGGCATCCGAATTCTGCGAATTCTGCGCCTGCCGCCGAATCTCCTCCTCGGCATTCCGCAAGAACTGATCCCACCCACTCCCCTCCCCTGTATCCAAGTAATCATACGGCACCGCCGTCTTCAACCCTGGTCGCACCCCGCATTGGCTCTCCAAAACCCTAATCTCCACCTCCTCCGTTTCCTTCATCTCCTCCAGCTCCTCCCAGGTGAACAGCAGCGGAAGCGTAAACGCGCCCCAGGGATTGAAATCGACGATCTTCACCCTCATGTCCCGCATCACGTAGACGTCGACGGTGTAGTCCTGCGACGCGAAGCGCGGGGCGACGACGCCGTCGAAGAAGGACCGGATCGCGGCAAGGATCTCGCGGCGTCGGTCGAGGAGCGCGGGGTAGAAGGCGGTGGCGTCGCGCTGGGAGACGGCGACGAGGCGGCGGCGGCGGGCGAAGCAGCGGAACTCCATCTCCGGGCGGAGCGAGGGCTTCCACCTGCGCAACGCGAGGTAGTAGAAATCGTCGTCGGAGGAGGAGGGGGAAGAAGCGTCGTCGCCGGGAGGGTTGCGGGGGTCGTAATCGGAGCAGGAGGGGAGGGCGAGGGAGAGGTCGTGGGCGGCGGAGTCGGAGGCGCGGAGGAGGAGCGCGGCGTCGGCGAACGACGCGCAGCGGAGGGCCACCGCCGCCTCGAGCTCCGGGAACGACGGCGCGTCGCCATCCCCGTCGTCGTCGTCGCCGCCGTCGGAGGGGGGAAAGGAGGAGTCGAGGAGGGAGAGGGGGTCGAGGGAGGAAGGGGAGGGGCGGGGGAGGGGAGTGGAGGAGCGTGGGAGGAGGAAGAGCGGAGGAGGAGGAGCGTCGTCGTCGTCGTCGTCGTCGTCGTCGTTAATGGCGTTAATGGCGTTAATGGGGTTAGGGTTAGGGTTAAGAGGGGGGAGGCCGAGGAGGTAGCGGCGGAAGGGGAGGGGGAGGGGGACGAAGAGGGTGGGGAAGGTGTGGGTTTTGAAGATCGGGTACCATTCACGGATTTGGCACCGTAGCAGCTCCTCTACCAACATCTCCCCCTTCCAACCCAAAGGTGCTCTCTCTCTCTCTCTACTCTCTCTCTAAATCTCTATTGTATCTCAATTCTTCAGCTCCAGATCATTCTACTAGTACTTTTTTTTTATTTTAATGTTTGTTAAATTATAAAAAAAATTTCAGTTTTTTTTTTTTTTTTCCTGTCATTCAAAAACCGTTAGGGTTCTGATTATATCATATTTGTTATACTCGGAACACCTCTAAAATCCTCCTCCTTCCTTATCCTCGGCCGCGTCTCCTCACCCTCCGCCGCCTCGCTCTCGCCCATCTCTCTGTCCATGCCCGCACACACATCGTCGCCGGCCTCCGTCGCCTCGCCCTCCGCCTCGGCCTCGCCCTCCGCCTCGGCCTCGCCCTCCGCCTCTGCCTCGCCCTCGCCTACCTCTCTGTCCATCCCCACCACACACACGCCCTCGCACGCCTCTGCCGCCTCACCCTCGGCCTCGCCCTCGCCCTAGCTCACCTCTCCGTCCACGCCCACCCCAAAGAGATGAGAAAAAATTTGATCATTTTGTCAGAGCATACCTTCCTATAAATATTTTTTATTGTTTAAAGGGTAAAGTGTAGGTTTTTAAATGACGGGGGGAAGTGAAAAAACGGATATTGATAGGAAGATTTTTTATAATTTAGCTTTTAGTATTCTGTGGTTTAAAATAGAGTTGAGTTAGAATGCTATCGATAACAAACGAGTTCCGTTGTCATTCATTTGTTTTCGATGATAGAGCCTCCAAATCGACGATCGACATTGTTGAATATAATCTATACCACTTGAAGTGTTTAGAAATCAAATTTCATGCATTTCCGATATTGTTTTCTTATTCATTAAGTGGACACAAAAATTAACGGGTAAAAATGGATAATTTTTAAAAAGTGATGATAGGAGTCTTGTAATCAAGATAAAGAGTATAGATCTTATTTTAAATAGTTTTAAAAAAAATTTAACAAAAATTTAATTGATTTGGACATCTTTACACTGTTAAAGGAGAAAACGCCTCATATCGACCATTAAAATTATAAATTTGAAACCCTTTGATCATTAGACAAATGATGTCGAAAAGATTTGAAATTTTGATTTCTAAAAACTTCAAATGGTATAGATCATATTTAACGGAGCCAATCGTCAATTTGGAGGCTCCATCATCAAAAATAAATGGGCGGTAACGAAACTCGTTTGTTACAGATAGCATTCCAACTCAACTCGTTTAAAATTTATCACTTTAGTATCTTGTAGTTTTATTTTTCTTTTTTCGTTATTCCTTATATTAATTTTTCTATTAAATCAGCAACAAAGTTAAAACCATGGGGTATTAAAGTAAAAATTCGGCAAATTACAGTATACTAAAGTGAATATTCGATAAAACATAGGTAGGGTATCTAAAGGTTTTTTGTATATGATTTAATAAAAAATTAACGGATGTGCTAACGGAAAGAGAAAAATAAAATCATGGAATACACAAAATAATACACTTTAAACCACGTAGTACTGAAGTGCGAAAGCGCGAAACCACATGGGTGGTATTTGAAGTTTATCCTAACATTTATTATGAATAAGAGTTCAAATAAAAAATATTTTATTTTTGATATTAGTGTTTATATATAGTAGTGAAATTAAAATTATCATGCTTCTCCTATTTGCTTAATAGAAAGTAAATAATATTTCATTAATTTTAGTGTTCTTTTCATAATTAACTTTGGTTAAGGATGGGTCCAAGCTAATTACGTTATTTTTAAGAATTTGAATTTCAACCAAACTAGAATCAAACAACGAAACTAAGCGCTTATGATCGAAAATTATTTCACCCATTAAAATAAAAATCATAAATTTGGATAGAAATGTAAATAGATTGGAATCAAATGTTGAATGATAAAATTCTTCTCACGCCCGCGTTTGAATTAGAAAATTTTGATTACCCATTAAAATATTTGAACTACAATTTATTCTTAAAATCTTAAGATATAAAATTAAATTTAAAAGAGAGTTTATAATTAAAAATAAATAAGTATATTTATAATACAGTTTCAAATTTAAGCTAAAAAATTAAAATTAAATTTTAAAATGATAAGTCATAGTTTAAAATGTAAGTTGTAAATTAAAACTTAAAACTAATTTACAAATTGAATTCAAGTTTGAATATTAAACTTACAATTTGAATTCAGAATTTGAATTTCAACTTCAAATAAAATTTTAATTCACAATTTGAACAAAAACTTTTGAATTCAGATTGGAATTCACAATTCGACTTGAAAAGGAAAAAAAAATTTAAAATCTAATTTAAATTCACATGGAAGTCAAACTTCAAAATTAAAATAATTTGCAAATTCACAATTCGACTTGAAAAGAGAAAAAATAAAATCTAATTTAAATTCACATGGAAGTCAAAGTTCGAAATTAAAATAATTTGTCTAATCCAAGTTGTATTATTAGTGAACTAAAAACTAATACTTATTAATTTATAATCTTAATCCATAATTTAAGTTATAATTGGATAAAAAATTTTAAATTAAATTTGAGTACGCAATTGGACTTAAAGATTTAAATTTTATTTAAATTAAAATGTCAATAATTCACATATAGTTAAATTTTAAAATTAAAATTAAAACTTATTTTAAAAATTAAATTAAAAAATTTAAACTTATATTTACATTCAAATTTGGAAGAAAAAACTAAAACTTTTATCTACATTTAATCCCTTAAGAAGTCTAATACTCGAGCCCTAAATTTAAGCACATTCAGAAACTNCTACAACAAAAACGATCTATAGCGACACTTTTAAATGTAGGTACATGTCAAAAAAGTGCTGCTAGCTAAAATTACCGACACTTTTAAAAAGTGTTTATTCACTATAACAAAAATGGTCTATAGCAACACTTTTAAATGTAGGTACATGTCAAAAAAATGCTGCTAGCTAAAATTACCGATACTTTTAAAAAGTATTGCTATATGTGGGGTCGCTAGGTATATAGTGACAGTTAAAAAAGAGTGCTGCTAATTTACCAACACTTATTTAAGCATTTAGCAACCGTCGAAACTCTATCTCATTGGCTGCGGTGGCGGAGGAGGACGACAGGAAAGGCTCTTCGTCTAGAATTTCAGTGGATTGAGTAAAGAGAGAAGAAAAGATGGTAATTGATTTTTTTTTTTTTCTTTTCTGTTTGTAATCGGGCCAAATGGACTGGGTGTGGTGGATTCAGTAGAGTAATCTTTTATTTTTGGTTGGATTGGGCTTTATATTTAGGCATTAGTAGATGTTTTTTTAAGTTTTATGATAAATGAGACACTTACTCAAAAGTGTCCCAAACATGTGTCCCTATAATCTAATTTTGTTGTAGTGATTATCAACTTTTTAGCCTCTGGATATTGAGGATTCATTATTTGGTGGTTGTAGTAATATTGATTCAAAAACCGAAAAGTTAGTAGTAAAAACCACTTTTCTGCTGTCGATAGTATTTTAACTGAACTTATAAATACATATATATTTTTGAGTCTGTCTGGAATATTATCGATAGTAGATGAATAATATTTACTATTTACTTTCTAGCTCTTGCATCAAATATTATTCTACCTACCCCCACTAAACCCGAGATATATATAAGGACTAAAAATTAGGAGTGGGGCTACCATACTCTTATGAGCCCTTCGTACTCATAAATCATTTTTGATGATGGAGCTTCCGAATCGACGATCCATTTCGTTGAATATGATCTAGAGTATTTAAAATTTTTTAAAAATAAATTTCGTAGTTTTTCGAAATCATAATGAAATCTATCAAACAGGCATAAAATGAATGGTCAAAATCAAACAACATCCTAAAAATAGATGATTGGATCCTTCAATTTAAGAATGGAGTTATTGATTTTTATCTAGATAGTGAATAGAATTTTCTATCAAAAATTCAATCGATTCTGATTCTTTTACACCGTTAAACTAGCAAGTATCTCATACCGGCCATTAAAAATTATCAATTTTGAAATTTTTTGATTGTAAGGTAAATGATGTCAAAATATTATAAAATTTAATTTTTAAAAAAAATTTAAATACTCTAAATAACGTTTAACGGTATGAATCGTCGATTTGGAAGCTCTATCATCGAAAACAACTTATGAGTGCGAAGGCGATCGTACTTATAAGAGTATAGTAGTCAGACTCAAAAATTAGACAGCAAATACTATTCCTCCGTTAACGATAGTATTCTAGCTCCACTATTATTCTTTTATAAAAACTTCTAAATTTAAAGAGCCAATTGTCACGGGTCAATCGTTGGGACTTGACCGTCTTACTAAACATTATGGACTTTTATAGATCACAAAGCGGAGCGAAACGGCTTCTCCGATTCTACTTCCTCCTCGCTAGTGCCTTCTATCATGCCCCACACTTCCCGCTTAAATGCCTCCATTGCTTCGTCAGGAATAGAGAAGATGGCGAGTAACCCCTCCACGCCATCCTCCCGACGGTGCGCTGCCACCGCTGCCACCATCCCAGGCTCCGCCCCAGTCCCCGCCCTCCCCGGACCGCCATACACTGCCCGGCCCCAACCCATGTCGACATCGGCAAACCTGTTGTATACAAATATTAAAACAATATTCTCTGGTCGCTTAAGTTTTTGGAGAAAAATAATTAATTCATATTCTTTAACGTAGCATCAGAGTATGAGATACTATGTTCGAATCCCGCCAGACTCTTAGCTTTATTTAATTTTCCTCCATTTAATTCAAGTCAACGTGTTAGACCTATCTAGCAAGTTTCAGATCAAGAGGGGATGGGAAGTATTGGATATAAGTATTCAAAAATACCATTCCAAAAATAGTTATTTTTATATACTTTGAGAGAGTATCGAGAGTAGAGAATGTTGAATACAAATACTAAAGACACCAATTTATGGTAATTCAAAGTTTTTGTAGAAAATAATTATTCTATGTTATTTAATATGGTATCAGAATCAGAGCGTTAGGGAATCGATCCAAAAAGTCTCGAGCTAAAATATGAAGAAAAGTGTTGAATATAAATATTATAAATATCGTTCTTTGGTAGCTTAAATTTTTGAAGAAAATTAAACAGAACCTCAGTCGACTCTGATCCGACACGACGAACACCCCTTCCCCTCCTCGGAAGCCTACATTCCCTCCTTTCCCCTCCAAGAAGTCCACTACCGACGCCCGATACTCATCCTCCAACGCGATCTGCTTCGTCGTGGCAATCTTACTAGAAGCATAACGGAGCGGCTTACGACATAGGTCGAAAGTAAGGGCAGTTGCGCAGGGAAAGACGACAGCAGCGCCGTAGTAGCCACGAGGAAGGCGCGGGGTGCCGCGAGAGCGAGTGTCGAGAGGAAAGAGAAAGTACGCAGGATCACGACCTGAAAGGCAAAGGGCGCGAGCTCGTGCGCGCCAAAGACAAGCAGCGACTGCATCGAAGGAGGCCGCAGCCGCAGCGCGATGCTTAAGAGTCGAAACAGTTTCACGAGGTAGAAAAAGAGAGGCTTGGGCGAGGCGACGGAAGTGAGAAGGGGAGTACATCGGTCCAGGTTTGAGGTTAGTGATTGAATCATCGTATTCATAGTGAGGAAAAGAAATGCGAGGAGGGGATCGGGGCGATAGGGCTTCACGAGACCACACCGGACGTAGGGAAGGCGAGTTAATAGAGGGATCGCGCGCGGACTCGGCTACAGCAGTAAGAAATTGGAGGGCGCCGGCTGCGTCGCACATGCAGTGATTGAAAGTGTAGGCCAGAACAAATCCGCCGCATGCAAGACGGGTAACCTAAAAGTTGACAGAACATTTGGGTAAATTTTAAATTTTGGCTAAATTACAGAAAATTTTTCTATAAATACCTGCTTTTTTAACTCTTTTTTTTTAAAATTCAAAAACCTATATTTTGCCTCCTTAAAATTTTAGAAATATTTTCAGGGGGCTATGGCGTTAATGGAGAGGATAAAATGACCAAATCTACCCTCACTTCTCCTACAAGAAAAAATTTTTTTTTTAATATATTTTTGTCATTTTGAAGAATATTTTTGGTAAATTATAAGGATACGCTGAATAGTGATGGAACCATAATGGATGGGGAGTAAATACAACAACTTGAAATGTTGAGAGGGTAACATGCAGATTTTTAAAAGTCGGAAAAAAAAAGTGTAAAAACATGTATATAAAAAGGAATTTACTGTAATTTAGCCTACAAGTTTTGTCACAAACTTAAGAGCTATGGGCGTATTTCTCGTTCAGGATTAGACTAGATAATGATAATACAGGACTCAAATTAAGAAGCAAAGTTATGTTAGCAAGAAATTTGTATTTTCAATTTGTATTTTCGTTTTGCCAAAAAAAAAAAACTATGTAGATTAATAGATTACATATTATTCACATTTTTTTTTTCTTTTTGTTAGAAAGAGAGGGCCCGTTTAGTCTAGATTCTAGAAAAGTAATTTCTACATAATTGATTTTGATTTGGAGAATTAATTTTGGTTAAAAATTATAGAGCATTTGGTTAAATTTAGATAAAAGTGATTTTTTTGAAATGATTTTGTAAAGCTATTGGATAAAAAAAATTTTGATATTTGCATATAATAGTATTTTTACTAAATTTAATTTTAAATTTTAAATTTTAAATTTTAAATTTTAAAAGTTTAAATTTTAAAATTCAAAAAATTTAAAATTTAAAATTAAAATTAAAATTAAATTTTAAATCGAAAATTAAAATAAAAAACTTAAAGTTTGAGTCTAAAATCAGAATCAGATTTCAAAAAACAGGTTTTAGCTGCTGTTGATTTTGACCCTCGAAAATCAAAAATCTGATTCTAAAAATCAGAATCAAAATTTGAAAACAAAATTGCCAGACGCTCTATTAAGCTAAAAATCACTTTTGAGCCCAAAATCACTTTTCAAAAACTAGGCCAAACACCCCGAGAGAGAGAAAAAGAGAGAGAAATAGCAAGAATTGTATGAAGTAATTAGGCTTCGAACTTAGGATCTGAAATACTAACCATCAAATCCTTATTTGAAGCCTAGTTGTATAGATTTTGAGTTTAGAAAAGATATATACTAAATTTGGGCATGACCAAATGCAGCATAAAATCTTTGGTCTATTTACTTATACACCAAATATGTAAATCATAAAAAGAGGAAATTATAACATAGCCATGTGACCATGTCTCATTTCCCTTTTTTTTTTTTTTTTTTTTGCCACAGAGACCTCTCAAGGCATTGGCCATTTTAAATTGGCCCTCAACCTTTTGTCTTATGACTGAAACACACCTTTTTTAAAAAAACAAATTTAAAATTGTATTGTAAACCTAGCATTTCTGTTTATTTAAATTATAAATGTATACCTGCATTCGAAGTAACGGAGAATCAGTAATCAAAAAGCATCCCCAAATGTCATCCACCAAAAGTCGGTCCCGCCGCGGAAATGGCGGCACGTATGATTGGCACAGGGTCGCACCGATCCCTTGAACGACCGCGGTAGAAGTGAACAAAAGGGATGTGGTTACGGAGTCCGGCCTGGTCGTCGATGTTCGACAGATACTTTGTTTCGTAGGGGGTCGGTGTTTCTGGTTGTATTAGCTGTTGCTCTCCAACTTTTACGACGAACTCCAAAGAAGCCATTTTTTTTTGTCAATTCTCTCTCTCTCTCTCTCTCTCTCTCTCTCTCTCTCTCTCTCTCTCTCTCTCACACACACACACACACACACATAATTTTGTGAACCTTTGTATCCTAGGATTTAAAGGAGTAGGAGGCAAAAAGATAGGGTTGCAACTTGCAACAAGGGGCAGTTGTGCTAAGATTACGAAATTGCCCCTTGTTTATTCGATAATTACAAAAGTACCTCTCAAAATTTACATCCTTTTGCTACCATGCATAAATGAGCGGTATTTTGGTCTCAAAGATTCTCATTTAAGGCTCGCCATGCAACAGTGGCTTCTACGTAAAGCTATTGATCATGGTCTCATCTGCTTCTAACAAAAGCTTTTTTTCTCTTTCTTGTTAAAGTTTGAGCTCTTTTTCGAATTTTGTAACAAATTTTTGTGCTTCTACACTTTGTTTTATGACATCATAAGAACTCTTTAATGTAACAACCAAGTGAACTAATTAATTGGATTTGAGTTTAAGATTCATTCCATTTATTGTACTATATATAACTTTTGCTTTAATTCAATCTGTATGTTGACTGAGCGATCAGGATCAATAAAAATCGAAATATGCAAAAACGAGGAAAAAAAGAAAAGGTCAGATCACTACGGCGAGGGTAAAGCAAAGTTTTTTCTTGAAACAATTGATTGAATAAGATAATAAAGGCCATGTTTTTGGATGAAGTGTTGTTTAAATAGTGCTTTTTATTATAAAAAATATTGAATCTCTTCATCAAAATTTCTTTACAACAAAATTAATTAATGGCACTAAATTTGATCTTCTATTTTTGGACTTCAAGATCCCATTTCTCATCACGTCATAGCAGAAGTACTAAACCTCTCTATTTATGAGGCGCTCTACTTTATATTGTGATTGCAACGAGCAAAAGTAGAAGCTACGCTAAACTGACACTTAGATTTTAAAGCTTCTACTATTAAATTTTGCAATCAAATAGATTGGTCTACGGCCTTCCTAAAATATTTGATATTTTAGCTCTCGCTCCAAACAGAGATTTGTTGTTAGAAAACATGCGGATTATACCTGATGCCATGGTGAAAATATAATTGAGGATCATTCTAGACACCTTGATCTCCTCTACGAGCACCTTTCGATCATGTATCTTGGTCAATTCCTACGGTACTTTCAAATGACCGGAACGAATATGTAGTTGCAATAATTATTCCTCTTACAATGGTGGAATTATGATGGGTTTACAAGCTTGTATTTTTCACATTACCAAAGAGAAAAAGACCATCACAAATGTATGTCAGTAATCCTCCTTTCCCATTATGAGGATAACTACCAAGTAGTGAAAAAGGATAACTACCAATTAGTCCTCCTTGCATTTGGCTTATCAAACTCACATGCTATTTCCTTTTTTTTTTTTTTCTGTTTTTTTGAGAGAGAGAGAGAGGTAGCTAGCATGCGATTCTATTTTGTTCTTCTTTTTTTCTAAAAAAATAAACTTAGCTATAAATGTGAAGTAACTAGACTTTGAATCTGAAATTTCAAGTATCAATCATCTAATCCTTTGCCACTTATATAAAAGATTTCTTTGACTTTATAAAATACACTCTAAGGCCCCGCTTGGTTCAAGAGATAAGCGAGGATAACGAAAGTTATCCCCGCTATTCTGTCAAACGGAGTGAGCTTTTATCGGGATATTTTATCCCGGTCAAACATTGCTATTCCCGATTATCCCGGAATAGCAAGAGATTTTCTATTCCACCATTTTGGTGGAATAGTGCTATTACAATGCTTAATTTCAAACTTAATTAAAATTATAAATTAAATTAAAACTAAATTATATAAATATAATATGTTATATATTATAATACATTATTTTTATTATAAAATTATTAATTGTTAATTATTTTTATTAAATACTATTATTTAAATATTATAAAAAATTTTAAGATGAATTTGAATTTAAATTATTTTTCTTAAATAATATTATAAATTTATATTTATTATACATAATTATATCATGNTATAATTTATAATCTCAAAATTAAAGTTTATAATTTTAAATTTTAAATTTAAATTTTAATATTTTAAATTTTTGAAATTTAAATTTTGAAATTTTATATTTTTTTAAATTTAAATTTGATCTTAATTAAAGTTTGAAATGTAAAATCTAAATTTTTAAATTTAAAATTTGAAATTTGAAATTTTAGATTTTAATTTCAAATTTTGAAAATTTAAAGTTAAAATTTTAAATTTAAAAATATAAATTTAAAATTTTAAAATTTAAATTCAAATATAATAAGAGGGCAATATTATTATTTTTTATTTATAAAAATTGAATATTCTTCTTATTCCATCTTACCTAACCAAACGTTATTTTTTTTATTCCCAAAAATAACCCAATTTTTATCCAAACGCAAAATTGATCTAATCCCCGGTTATACCTCAATTTATACTTATCCCTGAAATAGCCACTTTTTTTTTATCCATGAACCAAACGATACCTAAGAGGTTGGTAGTTCAATTCTCACATGTATAGTTTGAAAATGGGATCTCAAGTTCCTACCTTTTTTGGCAAGAAAAATGCTAGCTTGATATATACCACAAAAGGAGGTGTAAAGTTTATTCTCCATCATCAAGGATTCACAAATTCCTTTTGATTTTTAATATTTTTTTTAAAATAATTTGACAAGACAAGCATAAAAAATTGATCTTCGAACGAAAGAGTGCAAGATTTACACCTTTTTGGAGTGTACATAGAGCATTGCTTATTGCGCAATAAATTAAATAAGAGTATATTACACTTTTTGTCCTCAAACTATGAGGCGCATAACATTTTGGTACTCCAAACTTTAATTTATTATAATTTACATTTGTACATTCTGAATAGCTGCAGTTGAATACCATAATTTAATTTACTTGACTAAATATTGACAAATTATTGATGTCGAAATAATATAAAAATACCAGATAAAAAAATGACAAGATACAAATATTGGCCCACTAAAAAAAAAACGATCTATCTATAAATAAATATATAATTTAAGAATTGGGTCACATCAATAAAACCATCCCTCATAAAACCACGTCTCCTTTTAAAGTACTAGTCAAGGGGGGATTGCCACGTGCCAAATAAATATTTTCAATGTACCCATTGCACCCTAAATCGTTTTTAAAATATAAATCGACAATAGAATTTCAATCAACAATAAAATTTCTATAATTTAATAAATTATTTAAATATTTTATATTATATATATTATGTTATATTTTATTTTACAGTATTAATCATCAAATACTCTATAAACTATATAATATTTTGTGTGGTATATGAAAAATTAGTATGCACCAAGTGCAAACAAAAATTTTTCCTCTTCTTTGGAATTATATGTGCGACTAATTAAGCATTCTCTGCACCGGATGTATTTATGTACATACACCACATACTTAACACCCTTTAATAGAGATTTTAAAATTAATTTATTAAACATGATTTAAATTATTAGATTTTGTAAATAAACTATATTTAATTAATTTTTGATATTGGAATATTAGTCATCTAATATAAATTGTGATGTATGGAGTATTAATATACATCGATCAGATTCATGTAATAGTTTCTTTTTTTCCAATCAATTTTAACAAGGTAAAAACCCCCTCACTTATTCTTCAATTTGAAAAAAGTCCTCAAACTTTAATTTTTTAGTTAAAAAAAAATTATCTATAGAATAGCTATCAAAACTATAAAATTTGATTAAATTTTTAAATAAAATTATTAGAATAGTTCAACTCTATAAACACACGAAAAGTAACAAAATATTAATTAAAAAGTTATTTTTTATAATATACATAAAATTATTTTATAGATTTTTATTTTTTTATATTTTTTTTATATAATTTTTTATTTTTTTTAAAATTTTAATAATTATATATATTTTAATTAGTTAAAATATTAACTATTCGTCACGAAGCACGGGTCCTTTACTGGTCAACACATGATGGTGTGGGTGAACTCCTTTCACTCTCAAATGGAAAGAGATGAGAAGATTAAACAAGCAATTGATCATGGGAACAACTAAATGTTTCTATTCTCTCTCTCTCTCTCTCTCTCTCTCTCTCTCCTTTGAAATTTCTCTCTCTAGAAATTTGAATGGAAACAAACTAAATGTTACTATTATCTCTCTCTCTATCTTTTCTTTGAAATTTCTCTCTCTCTCTAGAAATTTGAATGAAAACAAACTAAATGTCACTATGCTCTCTCTCTCTCTCTCTCTCTCATGTTTCTTTGAATTTCTCCCTCTAGAAATTTGATTGGAAACAAACTAATTAAGTGTTACCATGCTCTCTCTCTCTTTCTAATGTTTCTTTGAAATTTTTCTCTCTAGAAAAACATGCATGAATTTTTTTTTATGAGAAACATATTTTTTAGTTTTATATCCGTTTGATTTCAAGAAAAATTAATTGTTTTGTAAAAGTTTTTTAAAAAAATTTAAAAAATTAGTGTTTCTATTTCCGAAATTTTTATGAAAACGAAAAGACTGGTTTTCATAAATGAAGGAAAAAAAATCTCAAAAAAACTAATATATATTTTTGAAACCAAACGAGCGAAAATCTAAAAAAGCAATTTTCAATAGAATTAATACTTTTTTTTATATACTTTCCAAGCAACCAAATAATCTCTTAATAAGTGAACCATGACGATTCAATCCAACCTTTTACGCTAAATTTTTTTCATTCCTCATATCTCTTCATGCACTTCTCATGATACCACCAAATTTAAGTCAACACAATTATTTTTGACGGAATTTACTACTTCAAATTTAGAGTGTTGTATTTAGAGTTTAGGATAATAATGATGAAGAGTGTAATTAAATCAAACATTTACTACACAAGAACTACAATTTGAATTTTGCAGTTCAAATTATAGATTTTTAATAACATTTAATTGGATGTTACGTGTTCGAAAAATGTTCTTCATCGAATCAACAAAATCCAAACAATGAAAGGTATAACCACTTTTTGTGAATTCGATGGCTACCCAAATTTAAGATCAGGTACTTTTATAAGAAGCTACATTTATGAGGTGTAATTTACCGTTATAGGTTCCTTGCTTCCTATCAAGTACATCGATGCTTGTTCAAATACGTCTGTTAGAAGTCTCCTTCATGTTATCCAATCTTGAAATGTTGTTTCTTGATAAACATGTGTCGACTTAAATGAGCCAGCATCTTGTACTGTGGCGTGAGGTCAGATTAGATCGAGTCACGTTTAAAATAGCATGAGGAGTTGGGCCGAGTCATGGCCGAAATGGTGTAAGGCTAGTTGGGCCGAATCACGCTTTAAGTGATCGAAATGGTTAGCACCAACAATTTGATCGACAAGTGGTATCAGAGACAGAGGTCACGAGTTCGATTCCCGTATGCTGCGAATTTGTGTAAATACTGAAGGAAGAATTGTTGGCTTAAATGAGCAATCATCTTACCCTGTGGTGCGAGACTAACTCGGACCGAATCACATTCGAAATGACGTGAAACTAGGTTTGGCCAAACTATGTTCGAGGTGGCGTGAGGCTGGTTGAGCCGAATTGTACAATTAAGACCGTGACCACCACAAAAGTCGTGGATGAATCAGCAGACTTCATCGGAGGTACACATCGGAGGTAACTAACTATTCTCGACGACTTTTCCACTGGATGGATCATTCGGAAAACTCTAACCTGCTGTCCTCTTCTTGAAAAATATACTTGTAGCTGCTACTTTGGAGTTTTCTTGTGCCCCTTGTTTTTGCATGAGTGAAAAAAACCCTAAAAAATTCCATAACAAACTAAGCAACAAAATGGGATCAAAGGGGCTTATAAGTGCATAAAGCCCACCAAACTATATATATATATTTAGACATTGTAACACTAAAAAGTATAAAAGTCTACAGTTGAAGTACCCCTTATGAAAAATTAGTGTTTTTATTCTTTTGGACTTTTGTTAGAAAAATAAAAGACTAAAATTACATGAAATCTCTCTATCAGAATTCGATTTTTTACTTTTCCTTCCTGCCATTTAAAAACCTACACTTTACCTTCTTATAAAATAAAAAATGGTCATAAAAGTGTACGGTGTAAACTGTGATGACAAAATGATCATTTTGCCCCTCACCATTTTTGGCAACAAGAGAGAAGGCTGAGGGCATTTTTGACATAAAAAAATATAATAATATTTTATAAACGGAATCCTAATGGATCACTAACAATAGGGGGTGAAGTAAACATTTTTTATTTTATAAGGGGACAAAATATAGGTTTTTAAATGATAAGGGGGAAAGTGAAAAATTAAATTTTGACAGGAAAGTTTTCTGTAATTTAGCCAAAATAAAAAGACTAGTATTCTATAAAATTTTAGTCTTTTTTAGAAAAGTTATATTTAAAAAAAAAAACCAGACGAATGAAAATTTTAAAAAATAAGTTTAATTTGAGTAAATATTTTTTTCTCAAAATTTTTTTTTATATATTTTTTCTGATCAACCAAACAGGCCATAATAAGGCAACCATGACAATAAGCCAAATTTTTTATTTCTCATATCTCTTCCATGCGCTTCTCATGGTATGCTACCACCATTTTCAAGTGTATTGGGAAGCGTGCTTCTTTTTTACCATTGACCAATGAGGAGTTGCTTAGGTTGTGCTCTACCAATCCAAATTATAATATTATTATTATATATATATATAGAGAGAGAGAGAGTAGGGCTACTGTACTCTTACGAGTATTGGGCCCTTCGTACTCATAAGTTGTTTTCAATGATGGGGCTTCCGAATTGACGATCCACTCCGTTAAATATGATCTAGAGTATTTG